>NC_137607.1:13055276-13145276 GCF_963280865.1 Gymnoscopelus braueri
TCTTCAACAGACAACCTCAGCCAGTACAAAGCTATAGCACTATAGGTAGTGTTGCAGCTTGTCAATCCGAAGGTTCAGGGTTCGATTCCTGTTAATGGCAATAGGTTGAGATGTCAATTCCGCTTCCATCTCTCTTCAATCTATTATGTTTCCAAGTGTCTCTCTCTCTCTTCAATCTATTCCGTTTCCATGTCTCTCTCGCTCTCTCCCTCTCTCCCCTTCAATCTATTCCGTTTCCATGTCTCTCTCTCTCTTCAATCTATTCCGTTTCCATGTCTCTCTCTCTCTTCAATCTATTCCGTTTCCATCTCTCTCTCTCTCTCTCTCTCTCTCTCTCTCTCTCTCTCTCTCTCTCGCTCTCTCTCTCTCTCTCTCTCTCTCTCTCTCATATCACCAGGTCAGGTCTGTTGGTCCAATGGCTTCTCGCTTAAGTGTGTGCCTTAGAACCTCAAGGTTGCCAGTTCAAGCCCCACTTGATGCAGACTTCATTTAAGTTGCATTGCACACAACATGATTGTGTCAATTAATGCAAGTGTGCAATTGTTAAAGATAACCTGAAATGCTTATTTGAGAGTATGTCTTTTCAATGTATGACATAGTTCATTCTGAAAATAGCCCGATCTACAATCTCAAAACTTTTCAGATAGCAACGTGTTTCTGAGCTTGTAGATCGGCTGCTTTCACTGGTTCACTTTTATCTTCAACAGACAACCTCAGCCTGTACAAAGCTATAGCACTATAGGTAGTGTTGCAGCTTGTCAATCCGAAGGTTCAGGGTTCGATTCCTGTTAATGGCAATAGGTTGAGATGTCAATTCCGCCTTCCATCTCTCTTCAATCTATTATGTTTCCAAGTCTCTCTCTCTCTCTTCAATCTATTCCGTTTCCATGTCCTCTCTCGCTCTCTCCCTCTCTCCTCTTCAATCTATTCCGTTTCCATGTCTCTCTCTCTCTTCAATCTATTCCGTTTCCATGTCTCTCTCTCTCTTCAATCTATTCCATTTCCATGTCTCTCTCTCTCTCTCTCTCTCTCTCTCTCTCTCTTCAATCTATTCCGTTTCCATGTCTCTTTCTCTCTCTCTCTCTTCAATCTATTCCGTTTCCATGTCTCTCTCTCTCTTCAATCTATTCCGTTTCCATGTCTCTCTCTCTCTCTCTCTCTCTCTCTTCTCTTCCAATCTATTCCGTTTCTCTCTCTCTCTCTTTCTCTTCAATCTATTCCGTTTCTCTCTCTCTCTCTCTCTCTTCAATCTAATCCGTCTCTCTCTCTCTCTCTCTCTCTCTCTCTCTCTCTCTCTCTCTCTCTCTCTCTCTCTCTCTCTCTCTCTCCACTGGCCCCGTATTATCGCTGCTTGCAGCTATATTTTTTTATTTATTTTTCCAGTTAACTAAAATGTTTTTTCCCAATTCTAGTTTTATTCTAGTCATTTCCTTAGTTTTACTTAACTATAATAACCTTGTTTGGTACATGATGACAACTTGCTCAGTACTGGAAGCAGAAAGATGTGGAAGGTCTTGGTTATGAGCCAAGTGACCAGGGCTGCCAACACTCCTGGATCCAGCAGGAGTCTTCTGGATTTCAATCCATCATACAGAGATATTAACATTTTAAAGTAATGAATGGTTATTATTAAAGATGGGTCTTACATTGCTTCAGTCATCAAATCAATTTCTATAGACTTACTTTTAGCGTTTTAATGGATGAAATTGTACCTCCTTGATTCTCACATGCCAAATATTGTAATGTTTATTTTGTTACTGTTGACTCTGTTTTTGATCATTGTAATGCAGTCAGAGTCTGTTACTTCTGTGTCTGTGGAACAGTTCATAACAAACACTGTAAGCTTTGTTGTAAACCCTTTCCTGTGAAAGTATAGGCTAATGTTTAGTTTGTAATGTTGACAATGCAATGTTATATATTGGTGTGTGGGTTGTGTGAGGGTGCTCAACATAACATAACATAACATAACATAACATAACATAACATGTCCAACATAACATGTCCAACATAACATGGATCCAATCTATTAAGACTGGTGTCCATAAGGTCAGTCTATGACATCAGTACTATGATGTCAATACTGTGTATGTTTGTCACTACCCAGGACCCAGGTTATTGTGTGGTAGTTGGAGGACAGTCTATGGAGTTAGTACTGTGGAGTCAGTACTGTGATGTCAGTACTGTGGAGTCAGTACTCTGGAGTCAGTACTGTGATGTCAGTACTGTGGAGTCAGTACTCTGGAGTCAGTACTGTGATGTTAGTACTGTGGAGTCAGTACTGTGATGTCAGCCTACTGTGACGTCAGTGGCCTGACGTCAGTACTGTGGAGTCAGTGACCTGATGTCAGTACTGTGGAGTCAGTAGCCTACTGTGACGTCAGTGCTGCGACATCTAAAACAGCCACTATTAAAGTTGCGATTGGTACGTAACTGACATTAATGGGGTCAAAGGTATTCCTTGGAAATATGTCAAATAAAACCTATATGGATAATAAAAGGAGATTCAAACGACCCAACACTGTGGCTGCCGTGTCAAAACGTGATGAACAAACAGAAAATAGTAACACTAGTGACACCATGAATAATACATGAGGAATAAGGTAAAGTCCACCTAACGGATTCTTGGTATTCCCTGACACCTTGTATAAACTAAACTTTTTAAATAGACTTCTAAATAGAAACTCAAAAAACCCAAGCATACGGCTAACATATAAAAACCTGATCTCCATCTTAATGGCAGCAACAATTCATCTTCATCATCATACATTGCGTAATATATAAATGTATTATATTTTTGTCTCCGCCGAAGGTGGAGAATATGTTTTCGCTTCGTCCCGCCGTGTGTGAGCAAACATTGTTAGCCAAGCTAACATTGGGCAAGCTCCACGTGACACGTGTCAATTTGTTGACACCAATGCCTCTGATTGGCTAGAGGGACGCGTGACGAAATAAAATTCTATAAATAGGTGTGTCACTTCAAAAAGCCCATACTTTTTGAAGTGAGGTAAAACAGGATCAATCAGACTTGATTGGAACAGTTTCTTCAGTAAGTCACCTAACATTGGTCAAGCAAAGGTGCAGAAGGCCAAAGCTAAGAAAGCATACTCATCTACAACAGTAACACAGAAGAGGACTAGAGTTGAATTGATCCCACAACAAGGCCGAAGTCTTAATACGTGTTAATATGTTGACACCAATGCCTTTGATTGGCTAGAGGGATGCATGACGAAATACAATTCTATAAATAGGTGTGTCACTTCAAAAAGCCGTTTACGTTTTTGAAGCGAGGTAAGACAGGATCAATCAGTCTTGATTGGAACAGTATCTTCTAGTCCAAATCACCCGTCCGTGCGTGTGTGTGTGTCCCTCGTGCGTATGTGTGTAACATTGGTCAAACAATTTTATTTATTTTTTTAATAAATATTTCTTTAACATACACCTTTTTATTTAACTAAAATATATATCTTTTACTCTACTGTATCTCATTAGTTATTGCTATGATAATATAATTGCTATAGTCTGCTGGCGGAGACTTGTGCTCCGAGGAGCACATTTTCTAGTTTACATATGTTATGTATGAATATATATATTACTCCTCTTCACCCTGCACTTCAGATCCAGCAGCTTGTGACAGATGTAATTTTTCACTAAATTGAAGCAGCATTTGCATGTGTCAGATGGTTGAGTGTCGTCTGAGGTGAAGTTCCCTGCATCTTCAGCCAGCGGTTCATCCTGGACTGGAGGTGACGGAGGTGGAATGATGATGATGTTGATGTTTGAATCTCTTGTCCTCCTTGATGTGACAAAGAGATGCTTCTTCCTCCTCGTGGGGAAACTGACGTTCTGGTTGAAAAGAGGAACCTCCATTGCTGGGATCTCCTCCAAGGTCGGGGGCTGAGGTTCATCAGTAGCCATTGGAAGTCCTAATGGTTGTAACGTCACATGCAGTTATACTGGCCCTCATTTATCAACGCGGTAGACCAAATAATGGGCGTACGGCGAGATCACAGCAACTTTCGGCATTTATCAATATATCCTGACTTTGAGTTTAGCGTACCGCACGCTCAGATCTCACGTCTGGTCGAAGGCAGTTGTTGACAAATTTACAACACATCTCAATAGACCAATTATTTGTTTACCAACATTGAGACTGGACGCACAGGTGATTGTTTCATGCAATCAATGGCAAAATATAGTTTCGGGGTGCGCTGGTTTCAGTATATTCAACCTCCTCCTGTGTGTTGGCTAGTGAGGTGCGCCCTAGCAAGACATGACAGAATGGGTTTCATTTGGTGCTGGCCTGCGCGCGCATACTGGTTCTTATCAGTGTGACGACGTCTGTTAAGGGGTCTATAGACCAACGTGCTGTGCAAAGCAACAACAACAAAGTCACATGTCACATACATCAATCAGTTAGAACGACATTTTTAGACTCAAATGCAGTGGTGTACAGTGTAAAGTAACTAAGTACATCTACTCAAGTACTGTACTTAAGTACAATTTTGAGGTATTTTTACTTTACTGGAGTTTTTCCAATTTTCAGTATTTTTACTTCTACTCCACTACATCTCAGACAAATATTGTACTTTTTACTCCACTACATTTATTTGAAAACTTTAATTAGTAATTTACTTTGTTCAGGGGAGGACATGAAAGAATTATTGAAAACAGTAGAAAGGGAATTGATGAAGTTAAAGAAATGGTTTGATAGGAAGTTGTCACTTAACCCTTCCATTGTGTTAGGGTAATTTTTTAACCGTTTTCAACTTTAAACAGGTAAAAAAGTACCCTTTACATTTGTTTATTGGAACAAGGCTTCTTGATATCCTCAAAAATAGCCATTTTAACGCAACAAAATTATTTATCATAATTTTAATTAATTCTGATGGTCTCTATAAAAAAGTGACACTGGTGTTAGGGTCCGAAATGACCCGGCAGAGAAGTGTGGCTCAATTCCCCCCAAATTGTCAAAATTCAATGTTTACATGTTTGAGAGTGAGAGAGACTTGTCCTCAATTAGCATTTGCTATCAGGAGTAAAATAAAGTTTGAGTTTATGAAAAATAAATAAGTATTTTTTTTTTCATTTGTTTTTTTGGAAGTGTGTTCTAATGTTAGTCTATTAACTATATAACATCATTATCCATTTTCTTCATTATAGGACATGTAATGAGTGAATTTTAAGAAAATAATAAATGAAATTACATATTTTTTGAGTATTTTGGGCTGAGTTAAATCACAGGTCAAATTTGACCCGCTAACACCAAAAGTGGATGCAGATTTCTAACACAATGCAAGGGTTAATGAAAACAAAACTACATTTATGGTAGTTGGTGGTGTTCCTACTGACTGTGAAATTAAACTGAATTTAAATGGAACTGAATTGGAAAGAGAATATGAAACAAAATTCTTAGGTGTGATTATAGATCACCAAAAAATACATCAAAGGTAAATTAGCCAAATATGTTGACATTCTGTACAAAACAAGGGAGCTGTTGAATCAGAAATGTTTGCATATATTGTATTTTTTCACTTGTAGTGCCATGCTGTACATGTCATACTGTGTTGAGGTCTGGGGAAATGTATATAAAACAAATATAGATCCTATTATAAAAATTACAGAAAAGAGCTATTAGAATAATAAACAAAGCTAGTTACCTTCAATCGACTAATCCATTATTCATAAATTCTTAAAATGTGTAGATATAGTGTACATAAAAACCTTGGAAATTATTTTTCGTGCTAAGAGTAAAAGCCTACCAGTTTGTATTCAATGTCTTTTTAAACTAAGAGAAGGAAAGTATAATTTAAGAGGCTTATGTATTTTTAAAACACGTAAAATAGTAAGAACTAATGTATAAGCTATAGATGTGTTTAAATGTTGGGAGTTAAACTCTGGAATAGCCTTAGTGATTAGGGAAAAAGCTTTATATAGTTTTAATAATTCAGGAGTACAGTTTTGAGTAAAACATCTTTCTTTTTTTTCTCGTTTATCTTGCAGCATATTTTAAGTTTTCTTTTAGATATTAAAACATATTATGTTTTAAGGATTGTAAAGGATAAGCAAAGAATAAGCATTGTGCTTCAGCCTATTCCTTTTTTCGGTCTTTGAGTTTGGATTTTGTGTGTGTGACTGTGAGCTGACTTTGGATTTGTACATTTGTGATTTTTGTTTTTGTACGTCCACACAAGTGTGTTTTGATTTGTTGTAAACAAAGACCAAAATAAACCATTCATTCATTCATTCATTTACTTGTTACTTTGAAGATTGTGAATATTATTACAAAACATACATTAACCACTTCAACCCTATATATATTTTTGGCTAGTTGAAAATAGCAGATCTACAAGCTGTGAGTTTAGGCATGGGCAGTGGAACATTTCCAGAATAAATCTGTTATTTCAGCAATTCTTTTATACTCTGCAAACAGAGCTTCTTTTTTTTTTCATCTCAGCAAGGCCGGAAGGAGGCAGAGATGATGTTTTCGCCCCTGGCTGATCGTCTGTGTGTGTCTGCTAAATTGCAGAGCTGCTATTTTCACTATTTCTTAAAAGTGTGTATTTTTATTTAAATTCATAGTTTTGTTTAGTTTTTTCCAAAATGTTTAAATTCATTTGAATTATTTTTTATTTTATATATTTTTTAAATCCTTATATTAGACCGGTGCCCGATGGGCATCCGAATGACTCAACGATGCAAGTTAGGAATGCATGCCCCGTTCAGACCTGTCTGTGTCTCTTTTGTGCCCATATACTGTATGGCGATATCTGTACGTGTCTCTCTGCCTGTGACCCTTATACAGTATGCCCATATATGGAGATCTCTGTATCCGTCTGTCCATGTCCCTTTTATGTCTAGATTTGGAAATCCCTGATGTCATCAATATATGCCTATATATGGCCATGCCCATATATGGGCATATCGGTTGAATCGGCAGTTCTGGAAAACCGTCTAGCCAACCAGCTTGACACAGGGAGAGTTATTTTTAAACTACAGGGAGGTTGTTCTCCTCATCAGTCTTGCATGAAGATGGGCTAATAGTGGGGTCATTTGGCAAAATTATCGATACGAAGCTGATAATAGCGCCAAATTTTGCATGAGGCTTCTTTAGGACCTACTGATGGATTCTAGCCTTGGGTACCAAACTTTATTTTGAATATTTTCCATACATTTAGGCTTATCAATATTCATTAAAAAAAACAGGCCGATTCACCTTTTGGCCTATAACTCTTGAACCGTAGGTCATAGCATCAAAAATATTTTTTCCCTGGACTCTTTGGATCATGACGCAACTTTGCATATAGGTCCCGCCTCTTTTCCGATTTAAAGATTTTCCGCCATTTTGCGTTATCTTCAAAACATATTTTGCTACTACTCCTAAATATTTTGTCCAAAACTCACACAAATTGGCACACCCTCTGTCTTTGGTCATGTGATCAAGATTTATCAGTCAGAATTTTCATATTCCCTTCGGATTGGCTACGATTGGCTTCTGAAATTTGTGGGAGGGTCTGTTTGGAAAAAAATGGCACAAATCATAAACACAGCGTCCTATTTGTCCTAAATTCATATCATTGAGGGGCCATTAATAAACGTAGAGCCAATGCGATTTCACTTCCACCCATAGGGGGCGCAACAAATTCTACAAATGTCACAGTTTTTGCGCCAAATTAAGTACAAATGGTCTTGTGAGTCAAACATTTGCAATTGCAAAGTGGAGAACAGTCCAAATTTGATTTGCCACATTTGCAGGTGGAACAGTCCCCTTTACAAGAGCATTTGATCAGCTCTCTGCATGCTTTGGAGACTTCTGGAATTGTCATCCAAACTGGCACCCATGCCTCAGATTCCTTGGTCCATCTATACTCATGTGGGGAAGGAATAACTTGTTCTGTTTGTAGGCTGGTCGCCCAGATGCCTGCTTGATACACTGCCCGCTTAACATGCTGAAGTAGTGCATCTTGGGTGGGTGGCAGTTTCTCCATTGACCTATTCCCATGACAGAAGAGTTATTTTCTAGTCTGGTTGATGGAGCTCAAAGGACTGGATTTGTCATACAGGATAACCGTCAGTCTCTCAAGCTTCTGGAATTGCTGACTCTCAACATTCAGCTGCTGGAAGGGATGTTTGGCCAGACTGACAAGTATCTCTGTGACATCATCATAGGCTTGCCAGGCATGCCAAGCTGACTTCTTACCCTTACTGTGGAAAGCAGATGTTGTGTCACAACCTGACAATGCATGGAACATAGGCAGAGCACGAGATTGTGGCTCCCCCAGAGATTTACACATGTTGTTGATGTGGTCAAATCGGTATTTTTTGCCCATGCCAAAAGCCACCCAGATGTCAGCCAAAGGTTGAATCGTAACTAAATCATGGAACAAGCCTGCAAGGATCACGATGACATCAGTGTCCACAGTACGCACAAGGATAGTTGTTGCTCCTTGCTCAAGTGCATGCCGTACATGAACCAGAATCCTGGTGTCTGCCTCCTCATGATTGCAACAGGTCATGGTGCTACTGGAACCAAAAGACGACACAGCTTGCCCTGATGTGACATACACAGCTTTGGATGGTGGCCAGTCGAACTTTTCAGTCTTGGAAGTCAAAAAGGCAAACAGCTCCTTCTTATGTGTTGGGTCACGAAGAAAATCCATCCAATTACCTGGTAGCTTTGTCTGACCTGACACTTTCCTGCGAACACCTTGTCCTCTCTTTTCGCGGGTGGACTCCTTCAAACTATCTGGGATATATGTGTCCCATACAACATCCAACCACTTGGCGTCCTGCAGCTGCTTCAGCAGATAAGGGATGAAAACGTCATCTGCATACTCATCAAATGTGCTCACTCTAATAGTGGGCAGGCAGTGGACAATGACTGCTCCATCCAGGATTTTGCAGTCATAACTTGAGGGTGGCTCAGTTTGCCCAGGTTGCTCAAGACATTTCAGTAGGTCAGATTTGAAATGCTCTTGTAAAGGGGACTGTTCCACCTGCAAATGTGGCAAATCAAATTTGGACTGTTCTCCACTTTGCAATTGCAAATGTTTGACTCACAAGACCATTTGTACTTAATTTGGCGCAAAAACTGTGACATTTGTAGAATTTGTTGCGCCCCCTATGGGTGGAAGTGAAATCGCATTGGCTCTACGTTTATTAATGGCCCCTCAATGATATGAATTTAGGACAAATAGGACGCTGTGTTTATGATTTGTGCAATTTTTTTCCAAACAGACCCTCCCACAAATTTCAGAAGCCAATCGTAGCCAATCCGAAGGGAATATTAAAATTCTGACTGATAAATCTTGATCACATGACCAAAGACAGAGGGTGTGCCAATTTGTGTGAGTTTTGGACAAAATATTTAGGAGTAGTAGCAAAATATGTGTTTTGAAGATAACGCAAAATGGCGGAAAATCTTTAAATCGGAAAAGAGGCGGGACCTATATGCAAAGTTGCGTCATGATCCAAAGAGTCCATGGAAAAAATATTTTTTATGCTATGACCTACGGTTCAAGAGTTATAGGCCAAAAGGTGAATCGGCCTGTTTTTTTTAATGAATATTGATAAGCCTAAATGTATGGAAAATATTCAAAATAAAGTTTGGTACCCAAGGCTAGAATCCATCAGTAGGTCCTAAAGAAGCCTCATGCAAAATGTGGCGCTATTATCAGCTTCGTATCGATAAAGTAAAAAAATAGGGTTAATGTACTGGACTATAACCCCAGACCAGCATCACAGCTACTAGGCCTACAGCAAAGAGCCCCAGAAAGGTCCCCACCACAATGCCAAATATGAGCAGGCCCTGGTCCCCACTGTCATCCGAGGACCAGGACACAGAGACAGTCTTGGCATCCTCTCCCAGCCAATATTTAGAGCAGTTAGAATTCCACCCTGGTAAACTCACCTAAACACCCTATAAACAACAAATACTATACTTATATCATTAATACGTCATTTCCGAAACCTTGAATGCTAGATATTTACAATAGACATTTATAGGCCAATATTGTACCATCATTATAGTATGTACAACTAGTAACTTCCTCCACTGGTGATGTCATCACTGTGCACTTCCATTCTGATGCCTTTTCAGAACTTCTCATTTTAAGTAATAAAATGCAACTGATATAGTTGTGTAGATAGGGGCTTATATGTAAGTATCTGAAGTTGTTCCTTATCTGTTGCCCTAGATTTAAAAGGAGCCCAAACCCATAGGTGTTTATTATTCATTTGCACATACTGTACATTTGTTAAAAAAGTTTACTCTTTATCATAGAGGTGCAACAGTTTATATCAACTCCCTGGTGTCACAAACAGAACATTAATTTCATTAATTCTGAAATGTAACAGTAATTTACAGTGCAGTCAGCAATCTGTGTTCATGTACTGTTTTATTCATGTGTGTTTTAACATTCACTGTTTCAACAAACTGCTTTGGACCAAAACACAATACAACACAGAATACAAAACACTTTACTGATCTATCTGTCTATTGTATTAAAATTAAACAGATGGCTATTACTCATTTATTACATGTTACATTACATAGTCTCCCCTTTAACTAAATCATGAAAATATGAATATTTTCTTAAATCCCAGAATGCCTATTCTGGGGAGAACATTTGCCAAAAATAGCAGATCTACAAGCTCACATGTATTTGGTGTGCACAGCCCTGCACATAACTAATAAACATAACTATTACTAGATGATGCATAACACTGGATAACAATTTCACAAATCCAATGGTGCAGAACATGATTTGTCATCCCATCCTCCATCACAACTCTCAACACAGTCTTCTATGGCATCAATAGAATATAATTATTCCCCCGCCGTCTTCTGGGTCAGTAGGCCTACCTGTAGATTTGAAGGGGTACATAATGATTTTAAAGGGTACATAATGATTTTAAGGGATACATAATGACTTTAGGGTACATAATGATTTAAGGAGTACATAATGATTTTAACGGGTACATAATTATTTTAAGGGGTACATAATGATTTTAGGGTACATAATGATTTTAGGGTACATAATGATTTTAGGGTACATAATGATTTTAAGGGGTACATAATTATGTTAAGGGTACATAATTATTTTAAGGGGTACATCATGATTTTAGGGTACATAATGATTTTAGGGTACATAATGATTTTAAGGAGTACATAATGATTTTAGGGTACATAATGATTTGAACTCATTCAGTGCCATTGACGTGTTTGACGTGTGTTGGTGTTTTCAGTGTTTATCCACCAGATGGCGCTGTTCGCAAACCAGCGATCACCATCTGAGTCCTTCAGAGGTAGCCTCGATCTCCAGGCTTTTATTTTGTAGTTTTGCTAAAAAAAACAAAAAACAACCAGAGTGCAGTGGGCGTCGCTCCAAATGTTGTGACATCAGGGCTCTCAATGCTACACATTGGGGAGGAGGAGGGGCGCGGAGCGAGGGCTGACGGACAGATTGATGAACCAATGGGATCCGACGAAAACCCGCCCTCTATGCCAGATATGAGACACGCTAGGGCGGTCTACTTCAGAGGCACCGAGGCAGCAAAACCATGTGATCACAAAAAACAGCACGTTTACTTCCTTTTTGAAAAAAAAAAAAACGCCTTTTTCTCTGTTTTCTGTTGCTGTGGGGGAAAACCACTCCTCATTCAACTGCCCATACGTATATATGGAACGGACGATCACAGCCGGCCAATTTCTTTTCTCCGAGTGTACAAGACCCCGCTACATCTTTTATCGCGATCGCTGGGTCGATGGCTGTGAAGAAAAATATTCTATGATTTTTCAAAGGTGAGTGAAAACACTCCAAAATCGCTGGCACTGTGGCAACTAGACAATGTTTTTTAATGGCATGGAATGAGTTACGTGCGTGTGTGTGTGGGTGCGTGTGTGTGTGTGTGTGTGTGCAAGTACGTGCGCACTTGATAAATGCGTTCAAAGAGCCTTATCTGAAGAGATGATCTCAGATAAAGTGTAACACTTCAAACCCACAGGGGGCACAAACGCGCGGACACCACTTTTTTCCGCTCCCATGTTAAAGGGTCTACACTAGTGATGAGCGGGTCGACCCGTAACCCGCGGGACCCGCGGGTCAACCCGCGGCGCGGGTGGGTCGAGTCAGAATTTCAGAGGCAATTCTGCGGGCTACGGGTGAGCGGGTCAGCCACTCTCACACGCAAAAAAAAAAAAAAAACCTATTTTGAACAACATGCTTGTTTATTCAGCCCATGACAATGTTGTGCTACGGTAGACATTTAAAGGGACTTTGGGTACTTAAAAGAGCGCTATATAATATATATATATATTCCCACCGCGGGTTGCGGGGCGGGTTGAGCCATAGATTTATATATGGGTTCGCGGGGCGGGTTGAGGCGGGTTGGGTTCCGTCGCGGGTTGGGGCGGGGCGGGTCATGAAAAAACCCGACCCGCACATCACTAGTCTACACCATGAAAATCACTTTTTTCTTTATTTTTTGTATTTTTTGGGGTCCCCAGTGTCTCTTGTACCCCAAAAAATGGTTTTTTTTTAAATTCAGTCATTCCTTCTCATTTCATGGATTTCCAGAATGGGCGTGTCTGAACAGGCGATCTCAGAATGGAAATGTTTCTGATGTCACAAACATTAATGATGGCAAACCCAATGTTAAATGAAAAGTGCCCGAATCGCTCCGAAACTTTTTCTACCCCCCCTAAGTGGGGGTCTACGAACAAATGCTTCGGGCTCGGATTTTGGCTCCGCCCCCCGGAAGTGGGTGAAACAGGCACCTCAAACACTTGGTGGAATTGTTCAAAAATGTTCAGTGTTTTTTTTTTCGATTTTGTATTTTTCTTAGATGCTTCTTTTTATGCAGATTTTTTCCTTTTTTTTTCCTTTTTTTTTTAAATAATTTTTTTAATTTTTAATTTTTAGTAACAGACAGAATTGCTCAGTAGCCCCCCCCCCTGCCCAAGAGGACGTTTTGGTATTGCAGCTGAAAGTGCTGTATAAGCCAGAGACAATTGACTTGGGATGAGTATATATCTGAGTGATGATTTAGGCTCAAACCTTTTGTAAAAGGTTTGAGGGACATACACCATATGATATTAAATATCAAATATATTTTTTAAATTCATGGTGTAGATCCTTTAATGAATGACCGGACGCAGATTCTTTTTTTCCGCCCCGGAAATTAAAACTGTTAAATTAACAGAGGTTTAAAAAAAAAAAAATCAGTATAGACTGGGGGTCCCAGAAATAAAACGTAGTATCAAATGGGGGTCCGTGGCCTAATGCATATCAAACTGAGGGTCCCTCAAATTAAAAAACACTGAGAATCTTAACCACGTAAACCCTATTATAACAATGCACCTATACTTCATCATACAAGAGTGCTGCACAACAGTAGTGAAAATAGCTGATCTACGAGCTCGCGACGAGTCGCGGTATGACGGGGACGCGCTGTGTGAGCTTGCAGATTGGCTGTTTTAACTATTAAAAAAATTATAGTAATAATAATTTGGGGATACAAGGTGTCCACCCAACAGTGCTCCTTTTTCCTTTACCTGTCAGGAGTGAGCTCCACACTCATGAGACTCTGCACTCCTTGTTGTAATTACTGCACAGTGTGATTAGGGTTCATCGAACTTCAGTGGATGTACTGTAGGTTCAGGTTATGCTTAACCATCTAAATCCTTATATATACACGTAACGTAGTTAACCGAGTCCTTCAGGGGTCTATCTATACTTCTGCTTTTTTTCTCCCCAACTACGAGATGTAATGTAGATAGCATGTTCATTGTCTCCGCCAGGCCAAAAGGCATGGCGAGAGAGCATGTTTTGCCCCCTGTCCGTGTGTCCGTCCGTGTGTGTGTCCTACTGTCTGTGACCAGCTAATCTCCGGCACTGTTGGCCCGGTCACTGTGAAACTTTGCCCACACACTCTGTGGATACCAATTCAGAACCTCTGGCCTGAATGTTTCAGATTGGCCTGTTATAGCGCCACCAGGAGGCCGATCTTTTAATACTACTCCTACACATTTTGTCCAAACATAACACAAATCGGTACACAGTATCTCTATAGTCATGTGATCAACACGGATCTGTCCGATTTTCCATATTCCATCCTGATTGCCTAAGATTGGCCTGGCCGAGAAAGAAATGCCACTTGGAAATGTTCAAATCGGCCTCATGGTGGCGCTATAACAGGCCGTTTTGTGTTTTTACCTATAACTACACCGATCTGCGTGAAACTTTGCACGCACACTCCCTAGAGGCCAAGGAAAAACCTTTGCTTTGCATTTTTCAGATCTGCCTTTTAGAGCGCCACCAGGAGGCCGATTTGTGCATTTGGCGCTGTTCCGCAACCTATGCGTCACAGAGAGATCTAGGAGATCATGTGATCACAAGATTTACTCCTCCATTCACTTCCTGGTTAGCGTATTTGGGGAAATGTCTGTATCTTGCTTTCCTTTTTCCCCCTGCATTTTTGGCGAGACATGCTATTTTCAACGGCCTATAACAAGCGAACGGACATTTCTTTTTTTCCCCGGAAGCACAGTGAAAGCCCACGTGATTAGCAACGATCATACTTAAGATAAATATTCTGTGACTGAAAAGATATATAATGATTTTAGGGTACAAAATGATTTTAAGGGGTACATTTACCCCTTAAAATCATTTACGGAATTACGGACTATTACCGTTAGCATATAGCTAACGCTAACGTTGTTGTCGTGGCTGAAGCAGCTGTGAAATCACTTTGTCAACAATAAAAGTTAGTGTGGTGAATGTTAATATTGCTGCTCAGTTAGTCCATTGTAGATGGTGTATTTTGTGGGCTTGTGTGTCTTGTGGAGAACTATGTGCAGCTCTACAGTAATTCCAGTAACTAACGTAATGGCAGCTCCGACCCGTGCAACACACGTTTAGGGTAATTTCAGATAATTTAGGTCCTACTGTGTTAGGCCCTTTTCTATTACATGCTGCTTATTTGTGCTTCTTATATGCAATGAATACACTGTATGGTAATGCCATGTTATTTTTCTGTATTTTCAGGTTTATGACCTGTGGCAATTTTTGGCTAAAATAAAACAACAAAAAGACAAAACACGAGTTGTGACAAGTGTGTGGTTCCTGTCAAGCCTATTCGGAGGGCTTAAGAACAACATGTTCACTTCAGAAGCACTATTTTCTTACACAAACTAATCATCATGTCACGGAGAAGGAGAACACGCCGGGAGGGATGGAGACAGAGAGAGAGGGAGGGAGACTGAAAGACAGACAGAGAGGGAGGGAGGGAGGGAGGGAGAGAGAGGCTATGTAATGCACGCTCTCCTAATATTACAGCCTTGAGCATGTACATCGTTTACTTGGAGAGGGTGTATCTGGCCGATCTGCGCTACAAAGTGGGCGGAATGTCACGCTAGATGTTCGGCCCGCTTCTAATTTTATTCAATTCACATTTGTGTTGCTAGTTTTGGAACAAATATTCCCGATTCTCATCTAAGTTGAAGGTCCCTTTTTTCTTTTTCGCTCAAAGCTACGCTTTGATTCTCTGCTAGAGCATCTCTGTTGAGAGTGAACTTACTGGTGGGGTAGCATCCCAGATCTCCTCCTTGCAGTTTACACTCCTGCAGTCGAGGGCAGTCTGCTGCCGAACAGGTGACGAAGGGAGCATTACACCTACACTTCAACAAACAGTTCTCCACATAAAACTCCTCTCCAGGCTGAGAGAGAGAGAGACACAGAGAGAGAGAGAGAGAGAGAGAGAGAGAGAGAGAGAGAGAGAGAGAGAGAGAGAGAGAGAGAATACACAAGGTCATAATAAACATAAATATGGTATATGTTTATGTTATACTAAAAGTGGGAAGATGGGAAACGTGAAAAAAATAAGACGCAATTAAGCATCCTGGTGCATGGGGAAGCACTCGTTTTTTTTCACTCAAAGACCTGTGCATGTGCAATTTTGAAACGGGTGATACACGAAACAGGTACATACATAGGGATCCATAATCCTACTGGGAGACTTCAACGCACACGTGGGCAACCGCATATAGACACTTAAAGGGCGTGACTGTGAGGAATGGTCTCTCTAATCTGATTCTGAACAAGAGTTGTTATTGGACTTTTGTGCTAGCCATAGAATGCACATAACAAACACCACGGCCGAACATATAGAAACATATACCACACATATAAGTGTACATGGTACCAGAGCACCGGTTGAACGTTAAAGATCAATTCGGTTATTGTTTCATCTGATTTGAGGCCACATGTCTTGGACACTCGGGTGAAAAGAGGGGCTGAACTGTCAACCTATCACCATCTGGTGGTGAGTTGAGTCTGATGTCAGTGTGCCTGCTTTGTTTCCAAGAGATATAAAGAGTAATGCATGTAAAGCCATTGATTAATCAGTTGAGTAGACATTTCAGTCTCTCCTATATACCTCATAGTATTGTCCGTATTGTCCGGATGCAAACACATTGCCCGTGTGTTTGCATCCACAGTCAGTGGTCCTCACACACTTTCCAGCACTGAGGATGTAGCCGGGGTCACACACACACGACTCCACACAGGGACCACCACAGCCCGTGGGGGGCTTCCCAGCGCACGTATTCTGACAGGGGTCTGCACACAGCTCATAGTGGCTGTTAGCAGGACAGTCCAGAGCTGCAGGAAGGAGAGAGAGGAACAGGTATAAACAAACACATACACACACCTTTATCGTTAGTAATACAGTACTTTATAATTCTGCTTAGATGATTTTGAAATATCACTCATCTAACATTCATCCCCTAATCTCCTTATCCATCCATCCATCCATCCATCCATCCATCCATCCATCCATCCATCCATCCATCCTCCACTGGTCAGTTGACTCACGGCAGAATGTTTGGTTCCTCCAGGGGGGGATGTTGACTCCACGGTCCTGGCACTCATTGACGTAGGCTTCAATGGCCTCACACAGGATGGGCTTGGCCCCATCCAGCTCACACAGGTCAAACATACAGTCCTTGAAGTAGTCCTGGAGAATAAACAAACATACAGTATTGAGAAAGAAGTTGAAAATGTGTTTGAGTGCATTATGTATTTGTGTCTGTGTGTGTGATATTTGTGTGTGTAAAAACACTCACATTGGGGTTGACCTTGCGGTGACAGACAGCAAATGGTCCCCTCTTGTCCAACAGGATGCCACAGTATCCAGAGCTCTCATACAGATCCTGTTCCTCATCCATACATCCCTGTACCGTGACGTTGGGCTTCTTATTACAGCTATGGAGACGTGTTTGTGGATGAATGTTTGTGTTTTTGTCACGTTACTTAGCCACACATTTGATGACCGGCCGAGTCTCCGGTAAAAGACTCAATGATTCATTGAGAAAATATAATGATAAGTGCTTTATATGAAACATTAAGAAAAAACATATAAAGACAGAGCAAAATAAGCACAGATGATATTGTTACTCACGTAGGGTCGGTCACCCAGCTGTGTCCGAACACATAGGGGTCATTGGTCACGATGCCGTCTGGCTTTCGCATGTCATCGTTGGCATTGTCATTGTAGTCTCCACACAGACCACACAATGTGTCCTTGTAACTGCAGGTCACCAGTTGGAGGCAAAGGAACGAGTGGAGAGGAATTAATTCATGGGACACCTGTTCAGTTACTGTCTGTATCTTTAAATTAGAAAAGTGAAATGATTCAAATAACAGACTGTGATGGGTGTCGCTCACTCTTTGATCACTTTGATGTCCATGAAGTGGTTTCCATCGTAGCGGACGGTCACACCAAAGTCCATGGCTACAGTGTAGTGTATCCCAGACTTGAACACAGAGACACCGCTGGCTGGAGTGACTGGCAGGTTGACATTGGGCCCATTCAGCTACGCAAGAGCAACACAAGAGCATTTTATCAGCACTCCAACATTTCCCTTTCCGTTAAGCATCACTAGGTAGAAGTATGAAATCGCAGGTATGACAGCGGACCAGGGTGCTGCAGGTGCATCGCTGCTCAGCAGCAGTGTTATTGTTGTTGTTATGGTTGATTAGTTACAGACTGCAGGGTGAAGTGGGATTTTTATAAACGCCTAGAAGATGAGCTCCCTGTCGCTCTTGCTTAACAGCCAAGCTGTTAAGCTATTTCATCAAATATGCCACTGTCAATATCTGCAGGCACTAATTGATCACTAATGTGGGTGCTACACCCATCTCACCTGTACTGTGCCTCCCCTCAGGATGGAAATCGTCATGCTGCGCACGTACACGTGCACAGCCTTCACATAGGAAACGGTAGGGTTGTTGTAGCTGTTTTCGTTGTCGACATGGACCTCGAAGTTGGGCATGGAGGTGTGGTTGCAGGGTTTAGACATCACATAGCTGCAGTTGCCCATGAAGTCGTACTTGCGACGGTCAAAGGTGGTGTAGTGTGGGTCTCCAGAGGCTCTGCAGGTGGATGTAGCTGGATGACAGATGGTGGAGGAAGGTATGTGTTACTGTGTGCTCGCCGGGTTACAAATAATGTTTCATCATCAATCATCACATAGCCAATCACATTGTCAAAGTGACAGGATAGTAACTGTTTCCTCTATGGAAAGGTCAAGAATATTATTAACCACCTTTTAAACTAGGCTTTGTCCATGTGAAATTAATCAAGATTAAGCAACTGCATGAACTATTGCTCTCTTAAAATGTAATCAGAAACCGTATATGCAAAATAAAGATTGCTCCCAGACAAGGTGCGTTTGACATTATAAACGTCCTCAATCCCATAGCCTGGAGGGATGATTCCACTGCGATTGGCTAGTTTGTTGCATGGCCAACCGACAGACTACACCCCATAGCCCGGAAGGATGTTTGGTCTAACAATGAACTAGCCAATCGGCTGGACAATTGGAGCAATCAGCTGGCCAAAGTTGTAACTTCATCCCTTTGTGTTAAAAGTATGACATGTTTTCCTTGACATTATCACCTTTGGGATAGCATCCTGCTACTCCGCTGACCTCACGACACTCCTCTGTGGGGTCACAGGAATTATCCTCACACTGCAAGGTGTTGTTCCCTGCACAGCGACACAGCTTGGAGCAGCCGTCACCAAAGATGATCTCTCCAGGCTGACAAACATAAGACAGGGCATGAAGTCAGTCTTAAGGCTGCACATTGTAACTTTCCTGTTCTACTTGGGATTTGAACTCACATCAGGTAGATCATTTACATATGGCGTCTAACCTCGTAGTAGTTGTTGTGTTCATCCAGACAGCCACAGGTCTCCAGTTTGACACAACGGCGTCCGTTTAAGACGTAGCCCGGCTTACAGAAGCAGCCACTAATGCAGGGGCCTGTACAGTTGGTGGAGGGTTCCTTACAGCTGGGACTACAAGCTGGACCACACTCATTGTACTCAGCATTAGGAGGACATGTTTCTGTGGGTCACAAGACAACGCAGAGATGAGAACATTAAATAAATGGTTCATAAATGAGGTATGAAGGACACTTGCCGCTCTATTCTGTGGCAGTTTTCCCCCCCTCTAAACCATGTTAAATCCGGATAATGGAGCTGCGCCGCCCCAATAGGTTATTCTAGCACCTGCTCTACCGACACCGTTATTTGCACATGGAGGTGTGCCCGTGGGCGTGTTGTTGCTATATCCCCCACATTGACATTCTCAACCCACACATGGGTACGGCTTGGGGAGGGGGGATAGTGGAATCTAATACCACCCGCCGGTTTATAAATCACCCGCCAAGTGCACACAGACACTACAATGGCTTTGTGCGTTGGACCATGAGCCGTGTTGCCAGCCTTGGCGAGAAATAAGCAACCGCAGTCCGCAGGTCTATGAAAACAAAAAGAAGCAACTATAAGGCCACATGAGCACTTCAAACTACTAACTAGAGCTTTCATATCCCCTAAATATTTCAGCCTGGCTCGACTAATAATTGACAAATTAGACCCAGCCCTGCCCGTCAGTCATTTTTCTAAAGAAGCCTTATTTCTCATTAAATCTTGGTAATTCGTTAATTCTTCCAACAGTCTATATTTTATTTAAAAAACAGCTTGGAGCAAATAGGGCTATATAAATATATACACTGCCCCATAACCATTTTAAAAATGATTATGGTTATTCTATGAAATATATGTTTCATAGAATAACCGTAATCATTTTTGCAATGGAGAAATCACATCCAATGTTACCTTCTGGCCGCTGCCTGTGCTCTCATTTGAAGAAATAATCCAACATTTACTTTGAGGTGAAAAAGACATGAAGAAAGCTCTGAAGATCCATTATTTATGTCATGTTATGGTTTAAACTTTAAAGGGGGCTCTCTACTGCTGTGTCATGACAAGACAGTGATTGATTTGACCTAGGCTACTTTTGCGTTGCGCTGCCCTGTTGATTAATTATTTGGCATCAGCTGTGTAAGAATATATAACTATTTTAAATGGCTTTCATATACTCTTGGGGATCTGACTAATATGACAAGTTGCTTATTGTGAACACAATAGCCTACGCTACAAATTAATTAATATGTGAATTTATTTGGATGTAAAAAAAACGTAGACCCGGCTCAGCCGGTGCCGACGGGCCGGGTCGGGTTTGGGCTAAAATCTTAAGCACTTACATTTTTTATAAGATGATCGGATCATAGTGTGATTTTCATTTTGGCTGCTGTCTCATTAAACCCATGCTGCCGGTGAATATTATATTATAGCCTATTTTATATATATTAGCCTATATTATTATTATATTCCCCGCGTAAACGCTACGTTCATGACCCCCCAAAATAACCATATTTGAACTGGGGACCCCCCCCATTTTGTTTGACTCGGTTCCACAGATAAATATTGTGAAAAAAGCTCCAAGCAAGTTACATGTCTAGTAGTCCTATGTTGTTGACCACGTAATGTAATGTTTTTGGTTTAGTGATAGGCTACTCCGTGGCGCGCGCGCGCCTCATTGTATGCTGTCCAAAATAACAGATCTGTAAGCTGTCGTCACGACATGACGCAGCGCCGTTGATAGCTTGTATGTCTGTTATTTTGGGTAGGTAGGCGACGCACATACGCATCGCAGCAATGGGTCTGGGTTTGAGAGGCTTTGATTGATGTAAACTTAAAGTTTAGCTCTGTTCGGGATTACTGAACAAAGGTGGATAATGAAAGATAACGGGGACAATATGGATGTAAGTTAACTTTAACTGCGTCACTTCAGAGGAAACTATGGAGCAACTTCAGAGATGTTTACACACCCCTGGAATCCATTAGAATGGTGGAAATAGAACGATAACAGCCAACGTGAGTACATAGGCTATAGACCTTTCATAAAACTGTCCAATTTATTATACCCATGTGCTACATGTTTGTCTGTGTACCACGTAGGAGCGTTGTCGCAACATGATGTAATTAATTATTTGGGAGCAGCCGGTGTGTACCAATAGTATAAATATTTTAAATGGCTTTCATATACTATTCCGGATCTGACTAATATGACAAGCTTATTGTGAACACAATAGGCTACAAATTAATATAAAAATGTATTTGGATACAAAAAAAAAAAAGAAGGAAAACAAGCCCAATGCGGCTTATAATAATCAGACCAGGCAACAGTGCAGAGACTGCAGACAGGGAGATAGGCTAGAGCATATATTGGATCGGGGATGACGGCTAGCACAGTCTTCTCTTAAAGGCAATGGCTTCTGGCACGGTGATTGGTTTTATCATTGTAACGCCCAAACCACACCTATGCATAATGTAACGGGTAGCTCAGGTGTTTGGCGGGTGAGGGGGGTGCCATAGAATACCGAATTTTGCGGGGAAACGCCTCTTGCCTAGTCCGAAATCCGTAATTAGTGGTTTGTTCAAATCTAGCCCTGAATAGAGCCCTTGGTGTGCTTGTCGTGCTTGGTTTGGGTTTAGTTGGTCCTGGTGCTGGAGGTTTGGGTGTTGTTGGAGCTGAAGTTGAAGGTCATATATTTTAGTACTTTTTTCACAAGTTTCTATTTGTAATTTTGGAACCAACCTTTCCTGATAGCTTTTGTCTCTGCATAAAAACATGTTATTTGACTGTATCTACATGCATTGAGTGTGAGGTCTCTTTTATTTACACCTGTAAATCTATGATGTCAGCACACATCTCTCAAGTGAAGTGAACTTACTGTTGGGGTAGCAGCCCAGATCTCCTCCTTGTAGTTTACACTCATGCAGTGGAGGGCAGTCTGCTGCCGAACAGTTGACGAAGGGAGCATTACACCTACACTTCAACAAACAGTTCTCCACATAAAACTCCTCTCCAGGCTGAGAGAGAAAGAAAGAGAGAGAGAGAGAGAGAGAGAGAGAGAGAGATGAATTCATAAGTCAAAATAAATATGTTAAAGGTGCTGTAAGTGAAAACAAAAATATGTTTGTTAAAAAGTTAAAGCTCTATTTACTCTGATCACACAATGCATTTTCAGGTAGGACACCCATTTTATGCGATCAGGATATTAAACCCATGTAGGCCTATCAGCTTCAATGTCATAGTGTTCCAGTTCCAATTCGGTCTACATTTCCCTGGAAATTTACACATTTTCCAACAGCCTGGTAAATTACTATATTTCTAGGGAAATGTAGACAATCCCAGCAGACTGGGATAATTGGATAAAAAGCAATTAAGCACACAGACACACACTGACACCCTCCACAGAGCAGTTTGTCAGAATCCTCTTAAGTGGTTAGTGCTATAGATAGGATGAGATGGAGTGAGAGGAACCAAAAGTAAAAGTACAAAAATGTTGATGTTTGCTATGAAATGTTGAAATGTTGTATGAAAAGTTGTTATGAAAATAGCAGATCTACAAGCTCACAACGCGCCGCGATAAAACGCATTGTGAGCTTGTAGATCGGCTATTTTCAAATAGCCTAGGTATAAAATAGGGCTAAAGTGGTTAATGTATGTTTTATAATGTAATAATTGATATCTGCAAAGTAACTAGTAACTAAAGTTTTCAAATAATTGTAGTGGAGTAAAAGTACAATATTTGCATCTGCGATGTAGTGGAGTAGAAGTAAAAGTATAGACAATTGGAAATACTCCAGTAAAGTAAAAGTACAAACATTTTACTTAACCCTCGTAGGGTCCTCGGGTCCTTTTGACCCGGTTTAACATTTTCAACATGAATTAAACGTATGTAAACATTTTTTGTTCTCTATGAAACTTCTTCTATTTGCCTTATTTACTGTACTAAACATGTGATATGAAAATGAAAATTTTCATTTTCATGAAAATGAAAATTTTCACACAGGGCCTTCGGGTCAAAGTGACCCGAAGGCCCTGTGTGTGACTAAAACACGAAGACCCTACGAGGGTTAAGTACAGTACTTGAGTAAATATACTTAGTTACTTTACAACATTGGTTTCACTCAATGTCCTGCACATGTGCAATTTACAAACTATTGATAGCCTGCTCTATTCCGTCCAACACGGCTTGTCAACCCTGACCCTTGACGTGTGAGGCAATCGGCTGCTAAGTGCAGGCACTCGCTCGCCTACAGTAGCTCCATTCTTTATTAGTAGAAGACATTTCAGTCTCTCCTATGTACCTCATAGTATTGTCCGTTGCTGGTGTGTTTACATCCACACTCAGTGGTCCTCACACACTTTCCAGCGCTGAGGATGTAGCCGGGGTCACACACACACGACTCCACACAGGGACCACCGCAGCCCGTGGGGCTGCGGTGGTCTGAAAATTCTGGCAGGTCTGAAAATTCTGGCAGGTCTGAAAATTCTGGCAGGTCTGAAAATTCTGGCACGTAGTATTCTGACACAATACTACGTGGTCCACGTAGTATTCTGACACGTATTCCAGCGCACGTATTCTGACAGGGGTCTGCACACAGCTCATAGTGGCTGTTAGCAGGACAGTCCAGAGCTGCAGGAAGGAGAGAGAGGAACAGGTATAAACACACACACCCATGAAACTGGAACAGGTACTTAATGTCAACTTCCCTGTATCTTTAGTTAAATTCTTTCTAATTCTGCTTAGATTATTAGTACTATCGTTCATCTAACATCCATCCATCTTCCCATCTTTTCTGGCATCCACTGGCAGATAAGATCATTAATGGCCATCATTGCATTCCACTCTCTGTTCCCTGTAACTGATCTATCGTTCCCTCCATCTGTCACTCCATCCGTCCATTCCTCACTCTCTCCATTCATCCCCTCATCCATCCATCTTTCCATCCCTCCATCCTCCACTGGTCAGTTGACTCACGGCAGAATGCTTGGTTCCTCCAGGGGGGGATGTTGACTCCACGGTCCTGGCACTCATTGACGTAGGCTTCAATGGCCTCACACAGGATGGGCTTGGCCCCGTCCAGCTCACACAGGTCAAACAGACAGTCCTTGAAGTAGTCCTGGAGAATGAACAAACACATACAGTATTGAGAAAGGAGTTGAACAGTGTATGTGTTTGAGTGCATTATGTATTTGTGTCTGTGCGTGTGATATTTGTGTGTGTAAAAACACTCACATTGGGGTTGACCTTGCGGTGACAGACAGCAAAGGGTCCCCTCTTGTCCAACAGGATGCCACAGTATCCAGAGCTCTCATACAGATCCTGTTCCTCATCCGTACATTCCGGGACCGTGACGTTGGGCTTCTTATTACAGCTATGGAGACGTGTTTGTGGATGAATGTTTGTATTTTAGTTTTTGTCACGTTACTTAGCCACACATTTGATGACCGGCCGAGTCTCCAGTAGAAGACTCAATGATTCATTGAGAAAATAAATAATGATAAGTGCTTTATATGAAACATTAAGAAAAAACATATAAAGACAGAGCAAAATAAGCACAGATGATGTTGTTACTCACTTAGGGTCGGTCACCCAGCTGTGTCCGAACACATTGGGGTCATTGGTCACGATGCCGTCTGGCTTTCGCATGTCATCCTTGGCATTGTCATTGTAGTCTCCACACAGACCACACAATGTGTCCTTGTAACTGCAGGTCACCAGGTGGAGGCAAAGGAAAGGGTGGAGAGGAATTCATTCACAGGCAGTGTTGCATTTGTCATTGCACGCAGTAACACGCCGTCCCACCAGTCTTTTGAGCAGGGGCACGCGCACACACTTGCATCGATTAAAAACAACCACCTCAACACCTCAACAAAGTTTACAAAGGTTGCCGACTGCCAGGTGTGACACCAGGGGAATTAACATAGGAATGAGCCTAGATGCATATCAATTGTCCATTCTGTGACCTGTAGTGAAGGTGTTATATTAAGCGACGTGCGTGTGACGTCCCACCAGAGATAGATTCACCAATGCAACAATGTGCACGGGACTACTGCTCTGGTACTGTACGTATCTTTAAATTAGATCAGTCAAAAGATTAAAATAACAGACTGTGATGGGTGTCACTCACTCTTTGATCACTTTGATGTCCATGAAGTGGTTTCCATCGTAGCGGACGGTCACACCAAAGTCCATGGCTACAGTGTAGTGTTTCCCAGACTTGAACATAAAGACACGGCTGCCTGGAGTGAGTGGCACGTTGACTGGCAGGTTGACATTGGCCCCATTCAGCTACGGAAGAGCAACACGAGAGAGACAAACATGATGACAAACATGATGGACAAACATGATGGATTCCTACGATGTCACCATATACAGTTTTGGAATTATAATAATCAGTTTGGCACTTGCACTAGTCTCGCGTAGCCAGACAACTATTCCACAATCTCTGAATGCTATATAGAGTCTGGAACTACAACTCCCGAAATCCGAGAGAGGAAACTGGCACTTCCGTTCACGAAAATATATTTTAAAAATATCTTTACATTTTACTTGGTACTCAACAAGGAAACGTGTGCTTGTTTGTGTCAGAGAGACATCAAAATGCTTGCTTCTCTTTCTCTGTCTCTCTCTGTTTGTGAGGGCCCTGAAGCCCTTGATAAACAGCCAATCTTATAAGAACTCTCATCATATTTGGACTCACTAATTCCACCCATCTCACCTGTACTGTGCCTCCCTTCAGGATGGAAATCTTCAGCATGCGCAGCACGTACACGTGCACAGCCTTCACATAGGAAACGGTAGGGTTGTTGTAGCGGTTTTCGTTGTCGACATGGACCTCGAAGTTGGGCATGGAGGTGTGGTTGCAGGGTTTAGACATCACATAGCTGCAGTTGCCCATGAAGTTGTACTTGCGACGGTCAAAGGTGGTGTAGTGTGGGTCTCCAGAGGCTATGCAGGTGGATGTAGCTGTATGACAGATGGTGGAGGAAGGTATGTGTTACTGTGTGCTCGGGTTACAAATAATGTTTCATCATCAATCATCACAAAGCCAATCACATTGTCAAAGTGATAGGATAGCAACTGTTTCCTCTATGGAAACGTCAAGAATATTATCAACCACCCTTTAAACTAGGCTTTGTCCATGTGAAATTAATCAAGATTAAGCAACTGCATGAACTATTGCTCTCTTAAAATGTAATCAGAAACCGTATATGCAAAATAGAGATTGCTCCCAGACAAGGTGCGTTTGTCATTATAAACGTCCTCAATCCCATAGCCTGGAGGGATGATTCCACTGCGATTGGCTAGTTTGTTGCATGGCCAACCGACAGACTACACCCCATAGCCCGGAAGGATGTTTGGTCTAACAATGAACTAGCCAATCGGCTGGACAATTGGAGCAATCAGCTGGCCAAAGTTGTAACTTCATCCCTTTGTGTTAAAAGTATGACATGTTTTCCTTGACATTATCACCTTTGGGATAGCATCCTGCTACTCCGCTGACCTCACGACACTCCTCTGTGGGGTCACAGGAATTATCCACACACTGCAAGGTGTTGTTCCCTGCACAGCGACACAGCTTGGAGCAGCCGTCACCAAAGATGATCTCTCCAGGCTGACAAACATAAGACAGGGCATGAAGTCAGTCTTAAGGCTGCACATTGTAACTTTCCTGTTCTACTTGGGATTTGAACTCACATCAGGTAGATCATTTACATATGGCGTCTAACCTCGTAGTAGTTGTTGTGTTCATCCAGACAGCCACAGGTCTCCGGTTTGACACAACGGCGTCCGTTTAAGACGTAGCCCGGCTTACAGAAGCAGCCACTAATGCAGGGGCCTGTACAGTTGGTGGAGGGTTCCTTACAGCTGGGACTACAAGCTGGACCACACTCATTGTACTCAGCATTAGGAGGACATGTTACTGTGGGTCACAAGACAACGCAGAGATGAGAACATTAAATAAATGGTTCATATATGAGGTATGAAGGACACTTGGTGTGCTTGTCGTGGTTGGTTTGGGTTTATTTGGTCCTGGTGTTGGAGGTTTGGGTGTTGTTGGAGCTGGAGTTGAAGGTCATATATTTTAGTACTTTTTTCACAAGTTTCTATTTGTAATTTTGGAACCAACCTTTCCTGATAGCTTTTGTCTCTGCATAAAACATGTTATTTTACTGTACTATCTACATGCATTGAGTGTGAGGTCTCTTTTATTTACACCTGTAAATCTATGATGTCAGCACACATCTCTCAAGTGAAGTGAACTTACTGTTGGGGTAGCAGCCCAGATCTCCTCCTTGTAGTTTACACTCATGCAGTGGAGGGCAGTCTGCTGCCGAACAGTTGACGAAGGGAGCATTACACCTACACTTCAACAAACAGTTCTCCACATAAAACTCCTCTCCAGGCTGAGAGAGAGAGAGAGAGAGAGAGAGAGAGAGAGAGAGAGAGAGAGAGAGAGAGAGAGAGAGAGAGAGAGAGAGAGAGAGAGAGAATTCATAAGTCAAAATAAATATGTTAAAGGTGCTGTCAGTGAAAACAAGAATAAGTTTGTTAAAAAGTTAAAGCTCTATAATACTCTGATCACAAAATGCATTTTCAGGTAGGACACCAATTTTATCCGATCAGGATATTAAACCCATGTAGGCCTATCAGCTTCAATGTCATAGTGTTCCAGTTCCAATTCGGTCTACATTTCCCTGGAAATGTACACATTTTCCAACAGCCTGGTAAATTACTATATTTCCAGGGAAATGTAGACATTCCCAGCAGACTGGGATAATTGGATAAAAAGCAATTAAGCACACAGACACACACTGACACCCTCCACAGAGCAGTCTGTCAGAATGCTCTTAAGTGGTTAGTGCTATAGATAGGATGAGATGGAGGGAGAGGAACCAAAAGTAAAAGTATTAAAATGTTTGAAAATAGCAGATCTACAGGCTGACAACGTGCCGCGATGCGACGCATTGTGAGCTTGTAGATCGGCTATTTTCAAATAGCCTAGGTATAAAATAGGGCTAAAGTGGTTAATGTATGTTTTATAATGTAATAATTGATATCTGCAAAGTAACTAGTAACTAAAGTTTTCAAATAATTGTAGTGGAGTAAAAGTACAATATTTGCATCTGCGATGTAGTGGAGTAGAAGTAAAAGTATAGACAATTGGAAATACTCCAGTAAAGTAAAAGTACCAAAACTTGACTTAAGTACAGTACTTGAGTAAATGTACTTAGTTACTTTACAACATTGGTTTCACTCAATGTCCTGCACATGTGCAATTTCCAAACTATTGATAGCCTGCTCTATTCCGTCCAACACGGCTTGTCAACCCTGACCCTTGACGTGTGAGGCAATCGGCTGCTAAGTACAGGCACTCGCTCGCCTACAGTAGCTCCATTCTTTATTAGTAGTAGACATTTCAGTCTCTCCTATGTACCTCATAGTATTGTCCGTTGGTGTGTTTACATCCACACTCAGTGGTCCTCACACACTTTCCAGCGCTGAGGATGTAGCCGGGGTCACACACACACGACTCCACACAGGGACCACCGCAGCCCGTGGGGGGCTGCGGTGGGGGGCGGCCTAAAAATTCTGGCACGTCGTATTCTGACACAATACTACGTGGTCCACGTAGTATTCTGACACGTATTCCAGTGCACGTATTCTGACAGGGGTCTGCACACGGCTCATAGTGGCTGTTAGCAGGACAGTCCAGAGCTGCAGGAAGGAGAGAGAGGAACAGGTATAAACACACACACCCATGAAACTGGAACAGGTACTTAATGTCAACTTCCCTGTATCTTTAGTTAAATTCTTTCTAATTCTGCTTAGATTATTAGTACTATCGTTCATCTAACATCCATCCATCTTCCCATCTTTTCTGGCATCCACTGGCAGATAAGATCATTAATGGCCATCATTGCATTCCTCTCTCTGTTCCCTGTAACTGATCTATCGTTCCCTCCATCTGTCACTCCATCCGTCCATTCCTCACTCTCTCCATTCATCCCCTCATCCATCCATATTTCCATCCCTCCATCCTCCACTGGTCAGTTGACTCACGGCAGAATGCTTGGTTCCTCCAGGGGGGGATGTTGACTCCACGGTCCTGGCACTCATTGACGTAGGCTTCAATGGCCTCACACAGGATGGGCTTGGCCCCGTCCAGCTCACACAGGTCAAACAGACAGTCCTTGAAGTAGTCCTGGAGAATGAACAAACACATACAGTATTGAGAAAGGAGTTGAACAGTGTATGTGTTTGAGTGCATTATGTATTTGTGTCTGTGCGTGTGATATTTGTGTGTGTAAAAACACTCACATTGGGGTTGACCTTGCGGTGACAGACAGCAAAGGGTCCCCTCTTGTCCAACAGGATGCCACAGTATCCAGAGCTCTCATACAGATCCTGTTCCTCATCCGTACATTCCGGGACCGTGACGTTGGGCTTCTTATTACAGCTATGGAGACGTGTTTGTGGATGAATGTTTGTATTTTAGTTTTTGTCACGTTACTTAGCCACACATTTGATGACCGGCCGAGTCTCCGGTAGAAGACTCAATGATTCATTGAGAAAATAAATAATGATAAGTGCTTTATATGAAACATTAAGAAAAAACATATAAAGACAGAGCAAAATAAGCACAGATGATGTTGTTACTCACTTAGGGTCGGTCACCCAGCTGTGTCCGAACACATAGGGGTCATTGGTCACGATGCCGTCTGGCTTTCGCATGTCATCCTTGGCATTGTCATTGTAGTCTCCACACAGACCACACAATGTGTCCTTGTAACTGCAGGTCACCAGGTGGAGGCAAAGGAAAGGGTGGAGAGGAATTCATTCACAGGCAGTGTTGCATTTGTCATTGCACGCAGTAACACGCCGTCCCACCAGTCTTTTGAGCAGGGGCACGCGCACACACTTGCATCGATTAAAAACAACCACCTCAACACCTCAACAAAGTTTACAAAGGTTGCCGACTGCCGGGTGTGACACCAGGGGAATTAACATAGGAATGAGCCTAGATGCATATCAATTGTCCATTGTGTGACCTGTAGTGAAGGTGTTATATTAAGCGACGTGCGTGTGACGTCCCACCAGAGATAGATTCACCAATGCAACAATGTGCACGGGACTACTGCTCTGGTACTGTACGTATCTTTAAATTAGATCAGTCAAAAGATTAAAATAACAGACTGTGATGGGTGTCACTCACTCTTTGATCACTTTGATGTCCATGAAGTGGTTTCCATCGTAGCGGACGGTCACACCAAAGTCCATGGCTACAGTGTAGTGTTTCCCAGACTTGAACATAAAGACACGGCTGGCTGGAGTGAGTGGCACGTTGACTGGCAGGTTGACATTGGCCCCATTCAGCTACGGAAGAGCAACACGAGAGAGACAAACATGATGACAAACATGATGGACAAACATGATGGATTCCTACGATGTCACCATATACAGTTTTGGAATTATAATAATCAGTTTGGCACTTGCACTAGTCTCGCGTAGCCAGACAACTATTCCACAATCTCTGAATGCTATATAGAGTCTGGAACTACAACTCCCGAAATCCGAGAGAGGAAACTGGCACTTCCGTTCACGAAAATATATTTTAAAAATATCTTTACATTTTACTTGGTACTCAACAAGGAAACGTGTGCTTGTTTGTGTCAGAGAGACATCAAAATGCTTGCTTCTCTTTCTCTGTCTCTCTCTGTTTGTGAGGGCCCTGAAGCCCTTGATAAAAAGCCAATCTTATAAGAACTCTGATCATATTTGGACTCACTAATTCCACCCATCTCACCTGTACTGTGCCTCCCTTCAGGATGGAAATCTTCAGCATGCGCAGCACGTACACGTGCACAGCCTTCACATAGGAAACGGTAGGTTTGTTGTAGCGGTTTTCGTTGTCGACATGGACCTCGAAGTTGGGCATGGAGGTGTGGTTGCAGGGTTTAGACATCACATAGCTGCAGTTGCCCATGAAGTTGTACTTGCGACGGTCAAAGGTGGTGTAGTGTGGGTCTCCAGAGGCTATGCAGGTGGAGGTAGCTGTATGACAGATGGTGGAGGAAGGTATGTGTTACTGTGTGCTCGGGTTACAAATAATGTTTCATCATCAATCATCACAAAGCCAATCACATTGTCAAAGTGATAGGATAGCAACTGTTTCCTCTATGGAAACGTCAAGAATATTATCAACCACCCTTTAAACTAGGCTTTGTCCATGTGAAATTAATCAAGATTAAGAAACTGCATGAACTATTGCTCTCTTAAAATGTAATCAGAAACCGTATATGCAAAATAGAGATTGCTCCCAGACAAGGTGCGTTTGTCATTATAAACGTCCTCAATCCCATAGCCTGGAGGGATGATTCCACTGCGATTGGCTAGTTTGTTGCATGGCCAACCGACAGACTACACCCCATAGCCCGGAAGGATGTTTTGTCTAACAATGAACTAGCCAATCGGCTGACAATTGGAGCAATCAGCTGGCCAAAGTTGTAACTTCATCCCTTTGTGTTAAAAGTATGACATGTTTTCCTTGACATTATCACCTTTGGGATAGCATCCTGCTACTCCGCTGACCTCACGACACTCCTCTGTGGGGTCACAGGAATTATCCACACACTGCAAGGTGTAGTTCCCTGCACAGCGACACAGCTTGGAGCAGCCGTCACCAAAGATGATCTCTCCAGGCTGACAAACATAAGACATGGCATGAAGTCAGTCTTAAGGCTGCACATTGTAACTTTCCTGTTCTACTTGGGATTTGAACTCACATCAGGTAGATCATTTACATATGGCGTCTAACCTCGTAGTAGTTGTTGTGTTCATCCAGACAGCCACAGGTCTCCGGTTTGACACAACGGCGTCCGTTTAAGACGTAGCCCGGCTTACAGAAGCAGCCACTAATGCAGGGGCCTGTACAGTTGGTGGAGGGTTCCTTACAGCTGGGACTACAAGCTGGACCACACTCATTGTACTCAGCATTAGGAGGACATGTTGCTGTGGGTCACAAGACAACGCAGAGATGAGAACATTAAATAAATGGTTCATAAATGAGGTATGAAGGACACTTGATGTGCTTGTCGTGCTTGGTTTGGGTTTAGTTGGTCCTGGTGTTGGAGGTTTGGGTGTTGTTGGAGCTGGAGTTGAAGGTCATATATTTTAGTACTTTTTTCACAAGTTTCTATTTGTAATTTTGGAACCAACCTTTCCTGATAGCTTTTGTCTCTGCATAAAAACATGTTATTTGACTGTATCTACATGCATTGAGTGTGAGGTCTCTTTTATTTACACCTGTAAATCTATGATGTCAGCACACATCTCTCAAGTGAAGTGAACTTACTGTTGGGGTAGCAGCCCAGATCTCCTCCTTGTAGTTTACACTCATGCAGTGGAGGGCAGTCTGCTGCCGAACAGTTGACGAAGGGAGCATTACACCTACACTTCAACAAACAGTTCTCCACATAAAACTCCTCTCCAGGCTGAGAGAGAGAGAGACACAGAGAGAGAGAGAGAGAGAGAGAGAGAGAGAGAGAGAGAGAGAGAGAGAGAGAGAGATGAATTCATAAGTCAAAATAAATATGTTAAAGGTGCTGTAAGTGAAAACAAAAATATGTTTGTTAAAAAGTTAAAGCTCTATATACTCTGATCACAAAATGCATTTTCAGGTAGGACACCAATTTTATCCGATCAGGATATTAAACCCATGTAGGCCTATCAGCTTCAATGTCATAGTGTTCCAGTTCCAATTCGGTCTACATTTCCCTGGAAATGTACAAATTTCCCAACAGCCTGGTAAATTACTATATTTCCAGGGAAATGTAGACAATCCCTGCAGACTGGGATAATTGTTTGTGTTACAAAAATGTTACAAAAATGTTTGAAAATAGCAGATCTACAAGCTCACAACGTGCCGCGATGCGGCGCATTGTGAGCTTGTAGATCGGCTATTTTCAAATAGCCTAGGTATAAAATAGGGCTAAAGTGGTTAATGTATGTATTATAATGTAATAATTGATATCTGCAAAGTAACTAGTAACTAAAGTTTTCAAATAATTGTAGTGGAGTAAAAGTACAATATTTGCATCTGCGATGTAGTGGAGTAGAAGTAAAAGTATAGACAATTGGAAATACTCCAGTAAAGTAAAAGTACCAAAACTTGACTTAAGTACAGTACTTGAGTAAATGTACTTAGTTACTTTACAACATTGGTTTCACTCAATGTCCTGCACATGTGCAATTTCCAAACTATTGATAGCCTGCTCTATTCCGTCCAACACGGCTTGTCAACCCTGACCCTTGACGTGTGAGGCAATCGGCTGCTAAGTACAGGCACTCGCTCGCCTACAGTAGCTCCATTCTTTATTAGTAGAAGACATTTCAGTCTCTCCTATGTACCTCATAGTATTGTCCGTTGGTGTGTTTGCATCCACACTCAGTGGTCCTCACACACTTTCCAGCGCTGAGGATGTAGCCGGGGTCACACACACACAACTCCACACAGGGACCACCGCAGCCCGTGGGGGGCTTCCCAGCGCACGTATTCTGACAGGGGTCTGCACACGGCTCATAGTGGCTGTTAGCAGGACAGTCCAGAGCTGCAGGAAGGAGAGAGAGGTACATGTATAAATAATACACACACCCATGAAACTGGAACTTAATGTCAACTTCCCTGTATCTTTAGTTAAATTCTTTCTAATTCTGCTTAGATTATTAGTACTATCGTTCATCTAACATCCATCCATCTTCCCATCTTTTCTGGCATCCACTGGCAGATAAGATCATTAATGGCCATCATTGCATTCCTCTCTCTGTTCCCTGTAACTGATCTATCGTTCCCTCCATCTGTCACTCCATCCGTCCATTCCTCACTCTCTCCATTCATCCCCTCATCCATCCATCTTTCCATCCCTCCATCCTCCACTGGTCAGTTGACTCACGGCAGAATGCTTGGTTCCTCCAGGGGGGGATGTTGACTCCACGGTCCTGGCACTCATTGACGTAGGCTTCAATGGCCTCACACAGGATGGGCTTGGCCCCGTCCAGCTCACACAGGTCAAACAGACAGTCCTTGAAGTAGTCCTGAATGCACAAATGAATTCATTTTAAGAAAAGAGTTGACAAAGTGTTTGAGTGTATATGCACGTGCAATGTGTTTACATGATATTTGTGTGTGTATTAGCACTCACATTGGGGTTGACCTTGCGGTGACAGACAGCAAAGGGTCCCCTCTTGTCCAACAGGATGCCACAGTATCCAGAGCTCTCATACAGATCCTGTTCCTGTTCGCATGTCATCGTTGTCATTGTCATTGTAGTCTCCACACAGACCACACAATGTGTCCTTGTAACTGCAGGTCACCAGGTGGAGGCAAAGGAACGAGTGGAGAGGAATTAATTCATGGGACACCTGTTCAGTTACTGTCTGTATCTTTAAATTAGATCAGTGAAATGATTAAAATAACAGACTGTGATGGGTGTCACTCACTCTTTGATCACTTTGATGTCCATGAAGTGGTTTCCATCGTAGCGGACGGTCACACCAAAGTCCATGGCTACAGTGAATAGTTGCCCAGTAAATGTACTTAGTTACTTTACAACATTGGTTTCACTCAATGTCCTGCACATGTGCAATTTCCAAACTATTGATAGCCTGCTCTATTCCGTCCAACACGGCTTGTCAACCCTGACCCTTGACGTGTGAGGCAATCGGCTGCTAAGTACAGGCACTCGCTCGCCTACAGTAGCTCCATTCTTTATTAGTAGAAGACATTTCAGTCTCTCCTATGTACCTCATAGTATTGTCCGTTGGTGTGTTTGCATCCACACTCAGTGGTCCTCACACACTTTCCAGCGCTGAGGATGTAGCCGGGGTCACACACACACAACTCCACACAGGGACCACCGCAGCCCGTGGGGGGCTTCCCAGCGCACGTATTCTGACAGGGGTCTGCACACGGCTCATAGTGGCTGTTAGCAGGACAGTCCAGAGCTGCAGGAAGGAGAGAGAGGTACATGTATAAATAATACACACACCCATGAAACTGGAACTTAATGTCAACTTCCCTGTATCTTTAGTTAAATTCTTTCTAATTCTGCTTAGATTATTAGTACTATCGTTCATCTAACATCCATCCATCTTCCCATCTTTTCTGGCATCCACTGGCAGATAAGATCATTAATGGCCATCATTGCATTCCTCTCTCTGTTCCCTGTAACTGATCTATCGTTCCCTCCATCTGTCACTCCATCCGTCCATTCCTCACTCTCTCCATTCATCCCCTCATCCATCCATCTTTCCATCCCTCCATCCTCCACTGGTCAGTTGACTCACGGCAGAATGCTTGGTTCCTCCAGGGGGGGATGTTGACTCCACGGTCCTGGCACTCATTGACGTAGGCTTCAATGGCCTCACACAGGATGGGCTTGGCCCCGTCCAGCTCACACAGGTCAAACAGACAGTCCTTGAAGTAGTCCTGAATGCACAAATGAATTCATTTTAAGAAAAGAGTTGACAAAGTGTTTGAGTGTATATGCACGTGCAATGTGTTTACATGATATTTGTGTGTGTATTAGCACTCACATTGGGGTTGACCTTGCGGTGACAGACAGCAAAGGGTCCCCTCTTGTCCAACAGGATGCCACAGTATCCAGAGCTCTCATACAGATCCTGTTCCTCACCCATACATCCTCCTGGGACCGTGACGTTGGGCTTCTTATTACAGCTATGGAGACACATGTTTGTGGATGAATGTATCTGTATCAATGTGTGTGTTTGTGCGTGTTCATAATATAGTAGGCGGCGTTCATGTTAACGTTACTCACTTGGGGTCAGTCACCCAGCTGTGTCCGAACACATTGGGGTCATTGGTCACGATGCCGTCTGGCTTTCGCATGTCATCGTTGTCATTGTCATTGTAGTCTCCACACAGACCACACAATGTGTCCTTGTAACTGCAGGTCACCAGGTGGAGGCAAAGGAACGAGTGGAGAGGAATTAATTCATGGGACACCTGTTCAGTTACTGTCTGTATCTTTAAATTAGATCAGTGAAATGATTAAAATAACAGACTGTGATGGGTGTCACTCACTCTTTGATCACTTTGATGTCCATGAAGTGGTTTCCATCGTAGCGGACGGTCACACCAAAGTCCATGGCTACAGTGAATAGTTGCCCAGACTTGAACACAGAGACACCGCTGGCTGGAGTGACTAGGTTGACATTGGCCCCATTCAGCTACGCAAGAGCAACACAAGAGCATTTTATCAGCACTCCAACATTTCCCTTTCCGTTAAGCATCACTAGGAAGAAATATGAAATTGCAGGTATGACAGCAGACCAGGGTGCTGCAAGTGCATCGCTGCTCAGCAGCAGTGTTATAGCATTGTTTAACACTTCAAATGGCCATACTGCGGTGACCATTGCTCTTATCAGCGCAACATAGGACTAGGTTTGAAGGCCGCGTGACGGCCTGAAAATCTAGTTTTATAAATGATTGTTTATTGTTGTTGTTATGGTTGATTAGTTACTGACTGCAGGGTGAAGTGGGATTTTTTAAACGCCTAGAAGATGAGCTCCCTGTCGCTCTTGCTTAACAGCCAAGCTGTTAAGCTCTTCATCAAATATGCCACTGTCAACATCTGCAGGCACTAATTGATCACTAATGTGGGTATTACACCCATCTTACCTGTACTGTGCCTCCCCTCAGGATGGAAATCTTCATGCTGCGCACGTACACGTGCACAGCCTTCACATAGGAAACGGTAGGGTTGTTGTAGCGGTTTTCGTTGTCGACATGGACCTCAAAGTACTGCATGGAGGTGTGGTTGCAGGGTTTAGACATCACATAGCTGCAGTTGCCCATGAAGTCGTACTTGCGACGGTCAAAGGTGGTGTAGTGTGGGTCTCCAGAGGCTCTGCAGGTGGATGTAGCTGTATGACAGATGGTGGAGGAAGGTATGTGTTACTGTGTGCTCGGGTTACAAATAATGTTTCATCATCAATCATCACAAAGCCAATCACATTGTCAAAGTGACAGGATAGCAACTGTTTCCTCTATGGAAACGTCAAGAATATTATTAACCACCTTTTAAACTAGGCTTTGTCCATGTGAAATTAATCAAGATTAAGCAACTGCATGAACTATTGCTCTCTTAAAATGTAATCAGAAACCGTATATGCAAAATAAAGATTACTCCCAGACAAGGTGCGTTTGTCATTATAAACGTCATCAATCCCATAGCCTGGAGTGATGATTCCACTGCGATTGGCTAGTTTGTTGCATGGCCAACCGACAGACTACACCCCATAGCCCGGAAGGATGTTTGGTCTAACAATGAACTAGCCAATCGGCTGGACAATTGGAGCAATCAGCTGGCCAAAGTTGTAACTTCATCCCTTTGTGTTAAAAGTATGACATGTTTTCCTTGACATTATCACCTTTGGGATAGCATCCTGCTACTCCGCTGACCTCACGACACTCCTCTGTGGGGTCACAGGAATTATCCACACACTGCAAGGTGTAGTTCCCTGCACAGCGACACAGCTTGGAGCAGCCGTCACCAAAGATGATCTCTCCAGGCTGACAAACATAAGACAGGGCATGAAGTCAGTCTTAAGGCTGCACATTGTAACTTTCCTGTTCTACTTGGGATTTGAACTCACATCAGGTAGATCATTTACATATGGCGTCTAACCTCGTAGTAGTTGTTGTGTTCATCCAGACAGCCACAGGTCTCCGGTTTGACACAACGGCGTCCGTTTAAGACGTAGCCCGGCTTACAGAAGCAGCCACTAATGCAGGGGCCTGTACAGTTGGTGGAGGGTTCCTTACAGCTGGGACTACAAGCTGGACCACACTCATTGTACTCAGCATTAGGAGGACATGTTACTGTGGGTCACAAGACAACGCAGAGATGAGAACATTAAATAAATGGTTCATATATGAGGTATGAAGGACACTTGGTGTGCTTGTCGTGGTTGGTTTGGGTTTATTTGGTCCTGGTGTTGGAGGTTTGGGTGTTGTTGGAGCTGGAGTTGAAGGTCATATATTTTAGTACTTTTTTCACAAGTTTCTATTTGTAATTTTGGAACCAACCTTTCCTGATAGCTTTTGTCTCTGCATAAAACATGTTATTTTACTGTACTATCTACATGCATTGAGTGTGAGGTCTCTTTTATTTACACCTGTAAATCTATGATGTCAGCACACATCTCTCAAGTGAAGTGAACTTACTGTTGGGGTAGCAGCCCAGATCTCCTCCTTGTAGTTTACACTCATGCAGTGGAGGGCAGTCTGCTGCCGAACAGTTGACGAAGGGAGCATTACACCTACACTTCAACAAACAGTTCTCCACATAAAACTCCTCTCCAGGCTGAGAGAGAGAGAGAGAGAGAGAGAGAGAGAGAGAGAGAGAGAGAGAGAGAGAGAGAGAGAGAGAGAGAGAATTCATAAGTCAAAATAAATATGTTAAAGGTGCTGTCAGTGAAAACAAGAATAAGTTTGTTAAAAAGTTAAAGCTCTATAATACTCTGATCACAAAATGCATTTTCAGGTAGGACACCAATTTTATCCGATCAGGATATTAAACCCATGTAGGCCTATCAGCTTCAATGTCATAGTGTTCCAGTTCCAATTCGGTCTACATTTCCCTGGAAATGTACACATTTTCCAACAGCCTGGTAAATTACTATATTTCCAGGGAAATGTAGACATTCCCAGCAGACTGGGATAATTGGATAAAAAGCAATTAAGCACACAGACACACACTGACACCCTCCACAGAGCAGTCTGTCAGAATGCTCTTAAGTGGTTAGTGCTATAGATAGGATGAGATGGAGGGAGAGGAACCAAAAGTAAAAGTATTAAAATGTTTGAAAATAGCAGATCTACAGGCTGACAACGTGCCGCGATGCGACGCATTGTGAGCTTGTAGATCGGCTATTTTCAAATAGCCTAGGTATAAAATAGGGCTAAAGTGGTTAATGTATGTTTTATAATGTAATAATTGATATCTGCAAAGTAACTAGTAACTAAAGTTTTCAAATAATTGTAGTGGAGTAAAAGTACAATATTTGCATCTGCGATGTAGTGGAGTAGAAGTAAAAGTATAGACAATTGGAAATACTCCAGTAAAGTAAAAGTACCAAAACTTGACTTAAGTACAGTACTTGAGTAAATGTACTTAGTTACTTTACAACATTGGTTTCACTCAATGTCCTGCACATGTGCAATTTCCAAACTATTGATAGCCTGCTCTATTCCGTCCAACACGGCTTGTCAACCCTGACCCTTGACGTGTGAGGCAATCGGCTGCTAAGTACAGGCACTCGCTCGCCTACAGTAGCTCCATTCTTTATTAGTAGTAGACATTTCAGTCTCTCCTATGTACCTCATAGTATTGTCCGTTGGTGTGTTTACATCCACACTCAGTGGTCCTCACACACTTTCCAGCGCTGAGGATGTAGCCGGGGTCACACACACACGACTCCACACAGGGACCACCGCAGCCCGTGGGGGGCTGCGGTGGGGGGCGGCCTAAAAATTCTGGCACGTCGTATTCTGACACAATACTACGTGGTCCACGTAGTATTCTGACACGTATTCCAGTGCACGTATTCTGACAGGGGTCTGCACACGGCTCATAGTGGCTGTTAGCAGGACAGTCCAGAGCTGCAGGAAGGAGAGAGAGGAACAGGTATAAACACACACACCCATGAAACTGGAACAGGTACTTAATGTCAACTTCCCTGTATCTTTAGTTAAATTCTTTCTAATTCTGCTTAGATTATTAGTACTATCGTTCATCTAACATCCATCCATCTTCCCATCTTTTCTGGCATCCACTGGCAGATAAGATCATTAATGGCCATCATTGCATTCCTCTCTCTGTTCCCTGTAACTGATCTATCGTTCCCTCCATCTGTCACTCCATCCGTCCATTCCTCACTCTCTCCATTCATCCCCTCATCCATCCATATTTCCATCCCTCCATCCTCCACTGGTCAGTTGACTCACGGCAGAATGCTTGGTTCCTCCAGGGGGGGATGTTGACTCCACGGTCCTGGCACTCATTGACGTAGGCTTCAATGGCCTCACACAGGATGGGCTTGGCCCCGTCCAGCTCACACAGGTCAAACAGACAGTCCTTGAAGTAGTCCTGGAGAATGAACAAACACATACAGTATTGAGAAAGGAGTTGAACAGTGTATGTGTTTGAGTGCATTATGTATTTGTGTCTGTGCGTGTGATATTTGTGTGTGTAAAAACACTCACATTGGGGTTGACCTTGCGGTGACAGACAGCAAAGGGTCCCCTCTTGTCCAACAGGATGCCACAGTATCCAGAGCTCTCATACAGATCCTGTTCCTCATCCGTACATTCCGGGACCGTGACGTTGGGCTTCTTATTACAGCTATGGAGACGTGTTTGTGGATGAATGTTTGTATTTTAGTTTTTGTCACGTTACTTAGCCACACATTTGATGACCGGCCGAGTCTCCGGTAGAAGACTCAATGATTCATTGAGAAAATAAATAATGATAAGTGCTTTATATGAAACATTAAGAAAAAACATATAAAGACAGAGCAAAATAAGCACAGATGATGTTGTTACTCACTTAGGGTCGGTCACCCAGCTGTGTCCGAACACATTGGGGTCATTGGTCACGATGCCGTCTGGCTTTCGCATGTCATCGTTGTCATTGTCATTGTAGTCTCCACACAGACCACACAATGTGTCCTTGTAACTGCAGGTCACCAGGTGGAGGCAAAGGAAAGGGTGGAGAGGAATTCATTCACAGGCAGTGTTGCATTTGTCATTGCACGCAGTAACACGCCGTCCCACCAGTCTTTTGAGCAGGGGCACGCGCACACACTTGCATCGATTAAAAACAACCACCTCAACACCTCAACAAAGTTTACAAAGGTTGCCGACTGCCGGGTGTGACACCAGGGGAATTAACATAGGAATGAGCCTAGATGCATATCAATTGTCCATTGTGTGACCTGTAGTGTAGGTGTTATATTAAGCGACGTGCGTGTGACGTCCCACCAGAGATAGAATCACCAATGCAACAATGTGCACGGGACTACTGCTCTGGTACTGTACGTATCTTTAAATTAGATCAGTCAAAAGATTAAAATAACAGACTGTGATGGGTGTCACTCACTCTTTGATCACTTTGATGTCCATGAAGTGGTTTCCATCGTAGCGGACGGTCACACCAAAGTCCATGGCTACAGTGTAGTGTTTCCCAGACTTGAACATAAAGACACGGCTGGCTGGAGTGAGTGGCACGTTGACTGGCAGGTTGACATTGGCCCCATTCAGCTACGGAAGAGCAACACGAGAGAGACAAACATGATGACAAACATGATGGACAAACATGATGGATTCCCAAGATGTCACCATATACAGTTTTGGAATTATAATAATCAGTTTGGCACTTGCACTAGTCTCGCGTAGCCAGACAACTATTCCACAATCTCTGAATGCTATATAGAGTCTGGAACTACAACTCCCGAAATCCGAGAGAGGAAACTGGCACTTCCGTTCACGAAAATATATTTTAAAAATATCTTTACATTTTACTTGGTACTCAACAAGGAAACGTGTGCTTGTTTGTGTCAGAGAGACATCAAAATGCTTGCTTCTCTTTCTCTGTCTCTCTCTGTTTGTGAGGGCCCTGAAGCCCTTGATAAACAGCCAATCTTATAAGAACTCTCATCATATTTGGACTCACTAATTCCACCCATCTCACCTGTACTGTGCCTCCCTTCAGGATGGAAATCTTCAGCATGCGCAGCACGTACACGTGCACAGCCTTCACATAGGAAACGGTAGGGTTGTTGTAGCGGTTTTCGTTGTCGACATGGACCTCGAAGTTGGGCATGGAGGTGTGGTTGCAGGGTTTAGACATCACATAGCTGCAGTTGCCCATGAAGTTGTACTTGCGACGGTCAAAGGTGGTGTAGTGTGGGTCTCCAGAGGCTATGCAGGTGGATGTAGCTGTATGACAGATGGTGGAGGAAGGTATGTGTTACTGTGTGCTCGGGTTACAAATAATGTTTCATCATCAATCATCACAAAGCCAATCACATTGTCAAAGTGATAGGATAGCAACTGTTTCCTCTATGGAAACGTCAAGAATATTATCAACCACCCTTTAAACTAGGCTTTGTCCATGTGAAATTAATCAAGATTAAGCAACTGCATGAACTATTGCTCTCTTAAAATGTAATCAGAAACCGTATATGCAAAATAGAGATTGCTCCCAGACAAGGTGCGTTTGTCATTATAAACGTCCTCAATCCCATAGCCTGGAGGGATGATTCCACTGCGATTGGCTAGTTTGTTGCATGGCCAACCGACAGACTACACCCCATAGCCCGGAAGGATGTTTGGTCTAACAATGAACTAGCCAATCGGCTGGACAATTGGAGCAATCAGCTGGCCAAAGTTGTAACTTCATCCCTTTGTGTTAAAAGTATGACATGTTTTCCTTGACATTATCACCTTTGGGATAGCATCCTGCTACTCCGCTGACCTCACGACACTCCTCTGTGGGGTCACAGGAATTATCCACACACTGCAAGGTGTTGTTCCCTGCACAGCGACACAGCTTGGAGCAGCCGTCACCAAAGATGATCTCTCCAGGCTGACAAACATAAGACAGGGCATGAAGTCAGTCTTAAGGCTGCACATTGTAACTTTCCTGTTCTACTTGGGATTTGAACTCACATCAGGTAGATCATTTTCATATGGCGTCTAACCTCGTAGTAGTTGTTGTGTTCATCCAGACAGCCACAGGTCTCCGGTTTGACACAACGGCGTCCGTTTAAGACGTAGCCCGGCTTACAGAAGCAGCCACTAATGCAGGGGCCTGTACAGTTGGTGGAGGGTTCCTTACAGCTGGGACTACAAGCTGGACCACACTCATTGTACTCAGCATTAGGAGGACATGTTACTGTGGGTCACAAGACAACGCAGAGATGAGAACATTAAATAAATGGTTCATATATGAGGTATGAAGGACACTTGGTGTGCTTGTCGTGGTTGGTTTGGGTTTATTTGGTCCTGGTGTTGGAGGTTTGGGTGTTGTTGGAGCTGGAGTTGAAGGTCATATATTTTAGTACTTTTTTCACAAGTTTCTATTTGTAATTTTGGAACCAACCTTTCCTGATAGCTTTTGTCTCTGCATAAAACATGTTATTTTACTGTACTATCTACATGCATTGAGTGTGAGGTCTCTTTTATTTACACCTGTAAATCTATGATGTCAGCACACATCTCTCAAGTGAAGTGAACTTACTGTTGGGGTAGCAGCCCAGATCTCCTCCTTGTAGTTTACACTCATGCAGTGGAGGGCAGTCTGCTGCCGAACAGTTGACGAAGGGAGCATTACACCTACACTTCAACAAACAGTTCTCCACATAAAACTCCTCTCCAGGCTGAGAGAGAGAGAGAGAGAGAGAGAGAGAGAGAGAGAGAGAGAGAGAGAGAGAGAGAGAGAGAGAGAGAGAGAGAGAGAGAGAGAGAGAGAGAATTCATAAGTCAAAATAAATATGTTAAAGGTGCTGTCAGTGAAAACAAGAATAAGTTTGTTAAAAAGTTAAAGCTCTATAATACTCTGATCACAAAATGCATTTTCAGGTAGGACACCAATTTTATCCGATCAGGATATTAAACCCATGTAGGCCTATCAGCTTCAATGTCATAGTGTTCCAGTTCCAATTCGGTCTACATTTCCCTGGAAATGTACACATTTTCCAACAGCCTGGTAAATTACTATATTTCCAGGGAAATGTAGACATTCCCAGCAGACTGGGATAATTGGATAAAAAGCAATTAAGCACACAGACACACACTGACACCCTCCACAGAGCAGTCTGTCAGAATGCTCTTAAGTGGTTAGTGCTATAGATAGGATGAGATGGAGGGAGAGGAACCAAAAGTAAAAGTATTAAAATGTTTGAAAATAGCAGATCTACAGGCTGACAACGTGCCGCGATGCGACGCATTGTGAGCTTGTAGATCGGCTATTTTCAAATAGCCTAGGTATAAAATAGGGCTAAAGTGGTTAATGTATGTTTTATAATGTAATAATTGATATCTGCAAAGTAACTAGTAACTAAAGTTTTCAAATAATTGTAGTGGAGTAAAAGTACAATATTTGCATCTGCGATGTAGTGGAGTAGAAGTAAAAGTATAGACAATTGGAAATACTCCAGTAAAGTAAAAGTACCAAAACTTGACTTAAGTACAGTACTTGAGTAAATGTACTTAGTTACTTTACAACATTGGTTTCACTCAATGTCCTGCACATGTGCAATTTCCAAACTATTGATAGCCTGCTCTATTCCGTCCAACACGGCTTGTCAACCCTGACCCTTGACGTGTGAGGCAATCGGCTGCTAAGTACAGGCACTCGCTCGCCTACAGTAGCTCCATTCTTTATTAGTAGTAGACATTTCAGTCTCTCCTATGTACCTCATAGTATTGTCCGTTGGTGTGTTTACATCCACACTCAGTGGTCCTCACACACTTTCCAGCGCTGAGGATGTAGCCGGGGTCACACACACACGACTCCACACAGGGACCACCGCAGCCCGTGGGGGGCTGCGGTGGGGGGCGGCCTAAAAATTCTGGCACGTCGTATTCTGACACAATACTACGTGGTCCACGTAGTATTCTGACACGTATTCCAGTGCACGTATTCTGACAGGGGTCTGCACACGGCTCATAGTGGCTGTTAGCAGGACAGTCCAGAGCTGCAGGAAGGAGAGAGAGGAACAGGTATAAACACACACACCCATGAAACTGGAACAGGTACTTAATGTCAACTTCCCTGTATCTTTAGTTAAATTCTTTCTAATTCTGCTTAGATTATTAGTACTATCGTTCATCTAACATCCATCCATCTTCCCATCTTTTCTGGCATCCACTGGCAGATAAGATCATTAATGGCCATCATTGCATTCCTCTCTCTGTTCCCTGTAACTGATCTATCGTTCCCTCCATCTGTCACTCCATCCGTCCATTCCTCACTCTCTCCATTCATCCCCTCATCCATCCATATTTCCATCCCTCCATCCTCCACTGGTCAGTTGACTCACGGCAGAATGCTTGGTTCCTCCAGGGGGGGATGTTGACTCCACGGTCCTGGCACTCATTGACGTAGGCTTCAATGGCCTCACACAGGATGGGCTTGGCCCCGTCCAGCTCACACAGGTCAAACAGACAGTCCTTGAAGTAGTCCTGGAGAATGAACAAACACATACAGTATTGAGAAAGGAGTTGAACAGTGTATGTGTTTGAGTGCATTATGTATTTGTGTCTGTGCGTGTGATATTTGTGTGTGTAAAAACACTCACATTGGGGTTGACCTTGCGGTGACAGACAGCAAAGGGTCCCCTCTTGTCCAACAGGATGCCACAGTATCCAGAGCTCTCATACAGATCCTGTTCCTCATCCGTACATTCCGGGACCGTGACGTTGGGCTTCTTATTACAGCTATGGAGACGTGTTTGTGGATGAATGTTTGTATTTTAGTTTTTGTCACGTTACTTAGCCACACATTTGATGACCGGCCGAGTCTCCGGTAGAAGACTCAATGATTCATTGAGAAAATAAATAATGATAAGTGCTTTATATGAAACATTAAGAAAAAACATATAAAGACAGAGCAAAATAAGCACAGATGATGTTGTTACTCACTTAGGGTCGGTCACCCAGCTGTGTCCGAACACATAGGGGTCATTGGTCACGATGCCGTCTGGCTTTCGCATGTCATCCTTGGCATTGTCATTGTAGTCTCCACACAGACCACACAATGTGTCCTTGTAACTGCAGGTCACCAGGTGGAGGCAAAGGAAAGGGTGGAGAGGAATTCATTCACAGGCAGTGTTGCATTTGTCATTGCACGCAGTAACACGCCGTCCCACCAGTCTTTTGAGCAGGGGCACGCGCACACACTTGCATCGATTAAAAACAACCACCTCAACACCTCAACAAAGTTTACAAAGGTTGCCGACTGCCGGGTGTGACACCAGGGGAATTAACATAGGAATGAGCCTAGATGCATATCAATTGTCCATTGTGTGACCTGTAGTGAAGGTGTTATATTAAGCGACGTGCGTGTGACGTCCCACCAGAGATAGATTCACCAATGCAACAATGTGCACGGGACTACTGCTCTGGTACTGTACGTATCTTTAAATTAGATCAGTCAAAAGATTAAAATAACAGACTGTGATGGGTGTCACTCACTCTTTGATCACTTTGATGTCCATGAAGTGGTTTCCATCGTAGCGGACGGTCACACCAAAGTCCATGGCTACAGTGTAGTGTTTCCCAGACTTGAACATAAAGACACGGCTGGCTGGAGTGAGTGGCACGTTGACTGGCAGGTTGACATTGGCCCCATTCAGCTACGGAAGAGCAACACGAGAGAGACAAACATGATGACAAACATGATGGACAAACATGATGGACAAACATGATGGATTCCTACGATGTCACCATATACAGTTTTGGAATTATAATAATCAGTTTGGCACTTGCACTAGTCTCGCGTAGCCAGACAACTATTCCACAATCTCTGAATGCTATATAGAGTCTGGAACTACAACTCCCGAAATCCGAGAGAGGAAACTGGCACTTCCGTTCACGAAAATATATTTTAAAAATATCTTTACATTTTACTTGGTACTCAACAAGGAAACGTGTGCTTGTTTGTGTCAGAGAGACATCAAAATGCTTGCTTCTCTTTCTCTGTCTCTCTCTGTTTGTGAGGGCCCTGAAGCCCTTGATAAACAGCCAATCTTATAAGAACTCTCATCATATTTGGACTCACTAATTCCACCCATCTCACCTGTACTGTGCCTCCCTTCAGGATGGAAATCTTCAGCATGCGCAGCACGTACACGTGCACAGCCTTCACATAGGAAACGGTAGGGTTGTTGTAGCGGTTTTCGTTGTCGACATGGACCTCGAAGTTGGGCATGGAGGTGTGGTTGCAGGGTTTAGACATCACATAGCTGCAGTTGCCCATGAAGTTGTACTTGCGACGGTCAAAGGTGGTGTAGTGTGGGTCTCCAGAGGCTATGCAGGTGGATGTAGCTGTATGACAGATGGTGGAGGAAGGTATGTGTTACTGTGTGCTCGGGTTACAAATAATGTTTCATCATCAATCATCACAAAGCCAATCACATTGTCAAAGTGATAGGATAGCAACTGTTTCCTCTATGGAAACGTCAAGAATATTATCAACCACCCTTTAAACTAGGCTTTGTCCATGTGAAATTAATCAAGATTAAGCAACTGCATGAACTATTGCTCTCTTAAAATGTAATCAGAAACCGTATATGCAAAATAGAGATTGCTCCCAGACAAGGTGCGTTTGTCATTATAAACGTCCTCAATCCCATAGCCTGGAGGGATGATTCCACTGCGATTGGCTAGTTTGTTGCATGGCCAACCGACAGACTACACCCCATAGCCCGGAAGGATGTTTGGTCTAACAATGAACTAGCCAATCGGCTGGACAATTGGAGCAATCAGCTGGCCAAAGTTGTAACTTCATCCCTTTGTGTTAAAAGTATGACATGTTTTCCTTGACATTATCACCTTTGGGATAGCATCCTGCTACTCCGCTGACCTCACGACACTCCTCTGTGGGGTCACAGGAATTATCCACACACTGCAAGGTGTTGTTCCCTGCACAGCGACACAGCTTGGAGCAGCCGTCACCAAAGATGATCTCTCCAGGCTGACAAACATAAGACAGGGCATGAAGTCAGTCTTAAGGCTGCACATTGTAACTTTCCTGTTCTACTTGGGATTTGAACTCACATCAGGTAGATCATTTACATATGGCGTCTAACCTCGTAGTAGTTGTTGTGTTCATCCAGACAGCCACAGGTCTCCGGTTTGACACAACGGCGTCCGTTTAAGACGTAGCCCGGCTTACAGAAGCAGCCACTAATGCAGGGGCCTGTACAGTTGGTGGAGGGTTCCTTACAGCTGGGACTACAAGCTGGACCACACTCATTGTACTCAGCATTAGGAGGACATGTTACTGTGGGTCACAAGACAACGCAGAGATGAGAACATTAAATAAATGGTTCATATATGAGGTATGAAGGACACTTGGTGTGCTTGTCGTGGTTGGTTTGGGTTTATTTGGTCCTGGTGTTGGAGGTTTGGGTGTTGTTGGAGCTGGAGTTGAAGGTCATATATTTTAGTACTTTTTTCACAAGTTTCTATTTGTAATTTTGGAACCAACCTTTCCTGATAGCTTTTGTCTCTGCATAAAACATGTTATTTTACTGTACTATCTACATGCATTGAGTGTGAGGTCTCTTTTATTTACACCTGTAAATCTATGATGTCAGCACACATCTCTCAAGTGAAGTGAACTTACTGTTGGGGTAGCAGCCCAGATCTCCTCCTTGTAGTTTACACTCATGCAGTGGAGGGCAGTCTGCTGCCGAACAGTTGACGAAGGGAGCATTACACCTACACTTCAACAAACAGTTCTCCACATAAAACTCCTCTCCAGGCTGAGAGAGAGAGAGAGAGAGAGAGAGAGAGAGAGAGAGAGAGAGAGAGAATTCATAAGTCAAAATAAATATGTTAAAGGTGCTGTCAGTGAAAACAAGAATAAGTTTGTTAAAAAGTTAAAGCTCTATAATACTCTGATCACAAAATGCATTTTCAGGTAGGACACCAATTTTATCCGATCAGGATATTAAACCCATGTAGGCCTATCAGCTTCAATGTCATAGTGTTCCAGTTCCAATTCGGTCTACATTTCCCTGGAAATGTACACATTTTCCAACAGCCTGGTAAATTACTATATTTCCAGGGAAATGTAGACATTCCCAGCAGACTGGGATAATTGGATAAAAAGCAATTAAGCACACAGACACACACTGACACCCTCCACAGAGCAGTCTGTCAGAATGCTCTTAAGTGGTTAGTGCTATAGATAGGATGAGATGGAGGGAGAGGAACCAAAAGTAAAAGTATTAAAATGTTTGAAAATAGCAGATCTACAGGCTGACAACGTGCCGCGATGCGACGCATTGTGAGCTTGTAGATCGGCTATTTTCAAATAGCCTAGGTATAAAATAGGGCTAAAGTGGTTAATGTATGTTTTATAATGTAATAATTGATATCTGCAAAGTAACTAGTAACTAAAGTTTTCAAATAATTGTAGTGGAGTAAAAGTACAATATTTGCATCTGCGATGTAGTGGAGTAGAAGTAAAAGTATAGACAATTGGAAATACTCCAGTAAAGTAAAAGTACCAAAACTTGACTTAAGTACAGTACTTGAGTAAATGTACTTAGTTACTTTACAACATTGGTTTCACTCAATGTCCTGCACATGTGCAATTTCCAAACTATTGATAGCCTGCTCTATTCCGTCCAACACGGCTTGTCAACCCTGACCCTTGACGTGTGAGGCAATCGGCTGCTAAGTACAGGCACTCGCTCGCCTACAGTAGCTCCATTCTTTATTAGTAGTAGACATTTCAGTCTCTCCTATGTACCTCATAGTATTGTCCGTTGGTGTGTTTACATCCACACTCAGTGGTCCTCACACACTTTCCAGCGCTGAGGATGTAGCCGGGGTCACACACACACGACTCCACACAGGGACCACCGCAGCCCGTGGGGGGCTGCGGTGGGGGGCGGTCTAAAAATTCTGGCACGTCGTATTCTGACACAATACTACGTGGTCCACGTAGTATTCTGACACGTATTCCAGTGCACGTATTCTGACAGGGGTCTGCACACGGCTCATAGTGGCTGTTAGCAGGACAGTCCAGAGCTGCAGGAAGGAGAGAGAGGAACAGGTATAAACACACACACCCATGAAACTGGAACAGGTACTTAATGTCAACTTCCCTGTATCTTTAGTTAAATTCTTTCTAATTCTGCTTAGATTATTAGTACTATCGTTCATCTAACATCCATCCATCTTCCCATCTTTTCTGGCATCCACTGGCAGATAAGATCATTAATGGCCATCATTGCATTCCTCTCTCTGTTCCCTGTAACTGATCTATCGTTCCCTCCATCTGTCACTCCATCCGTCCATTCCTCACTCTCTCCATTCATCCCCTCATCCATCCATATTTCCATCCCTCCATCCTCCACTGGTCAGTTGACTCACGGCAGAATGCTTGGTTCCTCCAGGGGGGGATGTTGACTCCACGGTCCTGGCACTCATTGACGTAGGCTTCAATGGCCTCACACAGGATGGGCTTGGCCCCGTCCAGCTCACACAGGTCAAACAGACAGTCCTTGAAGTAGTCCTGGAGAATAAACAAACACATACAGTATTGAGAAAGGAGTTGAACAGTGTATGTGTTTGAGTGCATTATGTATTTGTGTCTGTGCGTGTGATATTTGTGTGTGTAAAAACACTCACATTGGGGTTGACCTTGCGGTGACAGACAGCAAAGGGTCCCCTCTTGTCCAACAGGATGCCACAGTATCCAGAGCTCTCATACAGATCCTGTTCCTCATCCGTACATTCCGGGACCGTGACGTTGGGCTTCTTATTACAGCTATGGAGACGTGTTTGTGGATGAATGTTTGTATTTTAGTTTTTGTCACGTTACTTAGCCACACATTTGATGACCGGCCGAGTCTCCGGTAGAAGACTCAATGATTCATTGAGAAAATAAATAATGATAAGTGCTTTATATGAAACATTAAGAAAAAACATAAAGACAGAGCAAAATAAGCACAGATTATGTTGTTACTCACTTAGGGTCGGTCACCCAGCTGTGTCCGAACACATTGGGGTCATTGGTCACGATGCCGTCTGGCTTTCGCATGTCATCCTTGGCATTGTCATTGTAGTCTCCACACAGACCACACAATGTGTCCTTGTAACTGCAGGTCACCAGGTGGAGGCAAAGGAAAGGGTGGAGAGGAATTCATTCACAGGCAGTGTTGCATTTGTCATTGCACGCTGTAACACGCCGTCCCACCAGTCTTTTGAGCAGGGGCACGCGCACACACTTGCATCGATTAAAAACAACCACCTCAACACCTCAACAAAGTTTACAAAGGTTGCCGACTGCCGGGTGTGACACCAGGGGAATTAACATAGGAATGAGCCTAGATGCATATCAATTGTCCATTGTGTGACCTGTAGTGAAGGTGTTATATTAAGCGACGTGCGTGTGACGTCCCACCAGAGATAGATTCACCAATGCAACAATGTGCACGGGACTACTGCTCTGGTACTGTACGTATCTTTAAATTAGATCAGTCAAAAGATTAAAATAACAGACTGTGATGGGTGTCACTCACTCTTTGATCACTTTGATGTCCATGAAGTGGTTTCCATCGTAGCGGACGGTCACACCAAAGTCCATGGCTACAGTGTAGTGTTTCCCAGACTTGAACATAAAGACACGGCTGGCTGGAGTGAGTGGCACGTTGACTGGCAGGTTGACATTGGCCCCATTCAGCTACGGAAGAGCAACACGAGAGAGACAAACATGATGACAAACATGATGGACAAACATGATGGATTCCTACGATGTCACCATATACAGTTTTGGAATTATAATAATCAGTTTGGCACTTGCACTAGTCTCGCGTAGCCAGACAACTATTCCACAATCTCTGAATGCTATATAGAGTCTGGAACTACAACTCCCGAAATCCGAGAGAGGAAACTGGCACTTCCGTTCACGAAAATATATTTTAAAAATATCTTTACATTTTACTTGGTACTCAACAAGGAAACGTGTGCTTGTTTGTGTCAGAGAGACATCAAAATGCTTGCTTCTCTTTCTCTGTCTCTCTCTGTTTGTGAGGGCCCTGAAGCCCTTGATAAACAGCCAATCTTATAAGAACTCTCATCATATTTGGACTCACTAATTCCACCCATCTCACCTGTACTGTGCCTCCCTTCAGGATGGAAATCTTCAGCATGCGCAGCACGTACACGTGCACAGCCTTCACATAGGAAACGGTAGGTTTGTTGTAGCGGTTTTCGTTGTCGACATGGACCTCGAAGTTGGGCATGGAGGTGTGGTTGCAGGGTTTAGACATCACATAGCTGCAGTTGCCCATGAAGTTGTACTTGCGACGGTCAAAGGTGGTGTAGTGTGGGTCTCCAGAGGCTATGCAGGTGGAGGTAGCTGTATGACAGATGGTGGAGGAAGGTATGTGTTACTGTGTGCTCGGGTTACAAATAATGTTTCATCATCAATCATCACAAAGCCAATCACATTGTCAAAGTGATAGGATAGCAACTGTTTCCTCTATGGAAACGTCAAGAATATTATCAACCACCCTTTAAACTAGGCTTTGTCCATGTGAAATTAATCAAGATTAAGCAACTGCATGAACTATTGCTCTCTTAAAATGTAATCAGAAACCGTATATGCAAAATAGAGATTGCTCCCAGACAAGGTGCGTTTGTCATTATAAACGTCCTCAATCCCATAGCCTGGAGGGATGATTCCACTGCGATTGGCTAGTTTGTTGCATGGCCAACCGACAGACTACACCCCATAGCCCGGAAGGATGTTTTGTCTAACAATGAACTAGCCAATCGGCTGACAATTGGAGCAATCAGCTGGCCAAAGTTGTAACTTCATCCCTTTGTGTTAAAAGTATGACATGTTTTCCTTGACATTATCACCTTTGGGATAGCATCCTGCTACTCCGCTGACCTCACGACACTCCTCTGTGGGGTCACAGGAATTATCCACACACTGCAAGGTGTAGTTCCCTGCACAGCGACACAGCTTGGAGCAGCCGTCACCAAAGATGATCTCTCCAGGCTGACAAACATAAGACAGGGCATGAAGTCAGTCTTAAGGCTGCACATTGTAACTTTCCTGTTCTACTTGGGATTTGAACTCACATCAGGTAGATCATTTACATATGGCGTCTAACCTCGTAGTAGTTGTTGTGTTCATCCAGACAGCCACAGGTCTCCGGTTTGACACAACGGCGTCCGTTTAAGACGTAGCCCGGCTTACAGAAGCAGCCACTAATGCAGGGGCCTGTACAGTTGGTGGAGGGTTCCTTACAGCTGGGACTACAAGCTGGACCACACTCATTGTACTCAGCATTAGGAGGACATGTTGCTGTGGGTCACAAGACAACGCAGAGATGAGAACATTAAATAAATGGTTCATAAATGAGGTATGAAGGACACTTGATGTGCTTGTCGTGCTTGGTTTGGGTTTAGTTGGTCCTGGTGTTGGAGGTTTGGGTGTTGTTGGAGCTGGAGTTGAAGGTCATATATTTTAGTACTTTTTTCACAAGTTTCTATTTGTAATTTTGGAACCAACCTTTCCTGATAGCTTTTGTCTCTGCATAAAAACATGTTATTTGACTGTATCTACATGCATTGAGTGTGAGGTCTCTTTTATTTACACCTGTAAATCTATGATGTCAGCACACATCTCTCAAGTGAAGTGAACTTACTGTTGGGGTAGCAGCCCAGATCTCCTCCTTGTAGTTTACACTCATGCAGTGGAGGGCAGTCTGCTGCCGAACAGTTGACGAAGGGAGCATTACACCTACACTTCAACAAACAGTTCTCCACATAAAACTCCTCTCCAGGCTGAGAGAGAGAGAGACACAGAGAGAGAGAGAGAGAGAGAGAGAGAGAGAGAGAGAGAGAGAGAGAGATGAATTCATAAGTCAAAATAAATATGTTAAAGGTGCTGTAAGTGAAAACAAAAATATGTTTGTTAAAAAGTTAAAGCTCTATATACTCTGATCACAAAATGCATTTTCAGGTAGGACACCAATTTTATCCGATCAGGATATTAAACCCATGTAGGCCTATCAGCTTCAATGTCATAGTGTTCCAGTTCCAATTCGGTCTACATTTCCCTGGAAATGTACAAATTTCCCAACAGCCTGGTAAATTACTATATTTCCAGGGAAATGTAGACAATCCCTGCAGACTGGGATAATTGTTTGTGTTACAAAAATGTTACAAAAATGTTTGAAAATAGCAGATCTACAAGCTCACAACGTGCCGCGATGCGGCGCATTGTGAGCTTGTAGATCGGCTATTTTCAAATAGCCTAGGTATAAAATAGGGCTAAAGTGGTTAATGTATGTATTATAATGTAATAATTGATATCTGCAAAGTAACTAGTAACTAAAGTTTTCAAATAATTGTAGTGGAGTAAAAGTACAATATTTGCATCTGCGATGTAGTGGAGTAGAAGTAAAAGTATAGACAATTGGAAATACTCCAGTAAAGTAAAAGTACCAAAACTTGACTTAAGTACAGTACTTGAGTAAATGTACTTAGTTACTTTACAACATTGGTTTCACTCAATGTCCTGCACATGTGCAATTTCCAAACTATTGATAGCCTGCTCTATTCCGTCCAACACGGCTTGTCAACCCTGACCCTTGACGTGTGAGGCAATCGGCTGCTAAGTACAGGCACTCGCTCGCCTACAGTAGCTCCATTCTTTATTAGTAGAAGACATTTCAGTCTCTCCTATGTACCTCATAGTATTGTCCGTTGGTGTGTTTGCATCCACACTCAGTGGTCCTCACACACTTTCCAGCGCTGAGGATGTAGCCGGGGTCACACACACACAACTCCACACAGGGACCACCACAGCCCGTGGGGGGCTTCCCAGCGCACGTATTCTGACAGGGGTCTGCACACGGCTCATAGTGGCTGTTAGCAGGACAGTCCAGAGCTGCAGGAAGGAGAGAGAGGTACATGTATAAATAATACACACACCCATGAAACTGGAACTTAATGTCAACTTCCCTGTATCTTTAGTTAAATTCTTTCTAATTCTGCTTAGATTATTAGTACTATCGTTCATCTAACATCCATCCATCTTCCCATCTTTTCTGGCATCCACTGGCAGATAAGATCATTAATGGCCATCATTGCATTCCTCTCTCTGTTCCCTGTAACTGATCTATCGTTCCCTCCATCTGTCACTCCATCCGTCCATTCCTCACTCTCTCCATTCATCCCCTCATCCATCCATCTTTCCATCCCTCCATCCTCCACTGGTCAGTTGACTCACGGCAGAATGCTTGGTTCCTCCAGGGGGGGATGTTGACTCCACGGTCCTGGCACTCATTGACGTAGGCTTCAATGGCCTCACACAGGATGGGCTTGGCCCCGTCCAGCTCACACAGGTCAAACAGACAGTCCTTGAAGTAGTCCTGAATGCACAAATGAATTCATTTTAAGAAAAGAGTTGACAAAGTGTTTGAGTGCATATGCACGTGCAATGTGTTTACATGATATTTGTGTGTGTATTAGCACTCACATTGGGGTTGACCTTGCGGTGACAGACAGCAAAGGGTCCCCTCTTGTCCAACAGGATGCCACAGTATCCAGAGCTCTCATACAGATCCTGTTCCTCACCCATACATCCTCCTGGGACCGTGACGTTGGGCTTCTTATTACAGCTATGGAGACACATGTTTGTGGATGAATGTATCTGTATCAATGTGTGTGTTTGTGCGTGTTCATAATATAGTAGGCGGCGTTCATGTTAACGTTACTCACTTGGGGTCAGTCACCCAGCTGTGTCCGAACACATTGGGGTCATTGGTCACGATGCCGTCTGGCTTTCGCATGTCATCGTTGTCATTGTCATTGTAGTCTCCACACAGACCACACAATGTGTCCTTGTAACTGCAGGTCACCAGGTGGAGGCAAAGGAACGAGTGGAGAGGAATTAATTCATGGGACACCTGTTCAGTTACTGTCTGTATCTTTAAATTAGATCAGTGAAATGATTCAAATAACAGACTGTGATGGGTGTCACTCACTCTTTGATCACTTTGATGTCCATGAAGTGGTTTCCATCGTAGCGGACGGTCACACCAAAGTCCATGGCTACAGTGAATAGTTGCCCAGACTTGAACACAGAGACACCGCTGGCTGGAGTGACTAGGTTGACATTGGCCCCATTCAGCTACGCAAGAGCAACACAAGAGCATTTTATCAGCACTCCAACATTTCCCTTTCCGTTAAGCATCACTAGGAAGAAATATGAAATTGCAGGTATGACAGCAGACCAGGGTGCTGCAAGTGCATCGCTGCTCAGCAGCAGTGTTATAGCATTGTTTAACACTTCAAATGGCCATACTGCGGTGACCATTGCTCTTATCAGCGCAACATAGGACTAGGTTTGAAGGCCGCGTGACGGCCTGAAAATCTAGTTTTATAAATGATTGTTTATTGTTGTTGTTATGGTTGATTAGTTACTGACTGCAGGGTGAAGTGGGATTTTTTAAACGCCTAGAAGATGAGCTCCCTGTCGCTCTTGCTTAACAGCCAAGCTGTTAAGCTCTTCATCAAATATGCCACTGTCAACATCTGCAGGCACTAATTGATCACTAATGTGGGTATTACACCCATCTTACCTGTACTGTGCCTCCCCTCAGGATGGAAATCTTCATGCTGCGCACGTACACGTGCACAGCCTTCACATAGGAAACGGTAGGGTTGTTGTAGCGGTTTTCGTTGTCGACATGGACCTCAAAGTACTGCATGGAGGTGTGGTTGCAGGGTTTAGACATCACATAGCTGCAGTTGCCCATGAAGTCGTACTTGCGACGGTCAAAGGTGGTGTAGTGTGGGTCTCCAGAGGCTCTGCAGGTGGATGTAGCTGTATGACAGATGGTGGAGGAAGGTATGTGTTACTGTGTGCTCGGGTTACAAATAATGTTTCATCATCAATCATCACAAAGCCAATCACATTGTCAAAGTGACAGGATAGCAACTGTTTCCTCTATGGAAACGTCAAGAATATTATTAACCACCTTTTAAACTAGGCTTTGTCCATGTGAAATTAATCAAGATTAAGCAACTGCATGAACTATTGCTCTCTTAAAATGTAATCAGAAACCGTATATGCAAAATAAAGATTACTCCCAGACAAGGTGCGTTTGTCATTATAAACGTCCTCAATCCCATAGCCTGGAGTGATGATTCCACTGCGATTGGCTAGTTTGTTGCATGGCCAACCGACAGACTACACCCCATAGCCCGGAAGGATGTTTGGTCTAACAATGAACTAGCCAATCGGCTGGACAATTGGAGCAATCAGCTGGCCAAAGTTGTAACTTCATCCCTTTGTGTTAAAAGTATGACATGTTTTCCTTGACATTATCACCTTTGGGATAGCATCCTGCTACTCCGCTGACCTCACGACACTCCTCTGTGGGGTCACAGGAATTATCCACACACTGCAAGGTGTTGTTCCCTGCACAGCGACACAGCTTGGAGCAGCCGTCACCAAAGATGATCTCTCCAGGCTGACAAACATAAGACAGGGCATGAAGTCAGTCTTAAGGCTGCACATTGTAACTTTCCTGTTCTACTTGGGATTTGAACTCACATCAGGTAGATCATTTACATATGGCGTCTAACCTCGTAGTAGTTGTTGTGTTCATCCAGACAGCCACAGGTCTCCGGTTTGACACAACGGCGTCCGTTTAAGACGTAGCCCGGCTTACAGAAGCAGCCACTAATGCAGGGGCCTGTACAGTTGGTGGAGGGTTCCTTACAGCTGGGACTACAAGCTGGACCACACTCATTGTACTCAGCATTAGGAGGACATGTTGCTGTGGGTCACAAGACAACGCAGAGATGAGAACATTAAATAAATGGTTCATAAATGAGGTATGAAGGACACTTGATGTGCTTGTCGTGCTTGGTTTGGGTTTAGTTGGTCCTGGTGTTGGAGGTTTGGGTGTTGTTGGAGCTGGAGTTGAAGGTCATATATTTTAGTACTTTTTTCACAAGTTTCTATTTGTAATTTTGGAACCAACCTTTCCTGATAGCTTTTGTCTCTGCATAAAAACATGTTATTTGACTGTATCTACATGCATTGAGTGTGAGGTCTCTTTTATTTACACCTGTAAATCTATGATGTCAGCACACATCTCTCAAGTGAAGTGAACTTACTGTTGGGGTAGCAGCCCAGATCTCCTCCTTGTAGTTTACACTCATGCAGTGGAGGGCAGTCTGCTGCCGAACAGTTGACGAAGGGAGCATTACACCTACACTTCAACAAACAGTTCTCCACGTAAAACTCCTCTCCAGGCTGAGAGAGAGAGAGACACAGAGAGAGAGAGAGAGAGAGAGAGAGAGAGAGAGAGAGAGAGAGAGAGAGAGAGAGAGAGAGAGATGAATTCATAAGTCAAAATAAATATGTTAAAGGTGCTGTAAGTGAAAACAAAAATATGTTTGTTAAAAAGTTAAAGCTCTATATACTCTGATCACAAAATGCATTTTCAGGTAGGACACCAATTTTATCCGATCAGGATATTAAACCCATGTAGGCCTATCAGCTTCAATGTCATAGTGTTCCAGTTCCAATTCGGTCTACATTTCCCTGGAAATGTACACATTTCCCAACAGCCTGGTAAATTACTATATTTCCAGGGAAATGTAGACAATCCCTGCAGACTGGGATAATTGGATAAAAAGCAATTAAGCACACAGACACACACTGACACCCTCCACAGAGCAGTCTGTCAGAATGCTCTTAAGTGGTTAGTGCTATAGATAGGATGAGATGGAGTGAGAGGAACCAAAAGTAAAAGTACAAAAATGTTTGAAAATAGCAGATCTACAAGCTCACAACGTGCCGCGATGCGGCGCATTGTGAGCTTGTAGATCGGCTATTTTCAAATAGCCTAGGTATAAAATAGGGCTAAAGTGGTTAATGTATGTTTTATAATGTAATAATTGATATCTGCAAAGTAACTAGTAACTAAAGTTTTCAAATAATTGTAGTGGAGTAAAAGTACAATATTTGCATCTGCGATGTAGTGGAGTAGAAGTAAAAGTATAGACAATTGGAAATACTCCAGTAAAGTAAAAGTACCAAAACTTGACTTAAGTACAGTACTTGAGTAAATGTACGTAGTTACTTTACAACATTGGTTTCACTCAATGTCCTGCACATGTGCAATTTCCAAACTATTGATAGCCTGCTCTATTCCGTCCAACACGGCTTGTCAACCCTGACCCTTGACGTGTGAGGCAATCGGCTGCTAAGTACAGGCACTCGCTCGCCTACAGTAGCTCCATTCTTTATTAGTAGAAGACATTTCAGTCTCTCCTATGTACCTCATAGTATTGTCCGTTGGTGTGTTTGCATCCACACTCAGTGGTCCTCACACACTTTCCAGCGCTGAGGATGTAGCCGGGGTCACACACACACAACTCCACACAGGGACCACCGCAGCCCGTGGGGGGCTTCCCAGTGCACGTATTCTGACAGGGGTCTGCACACGGCTCATAGTGGCTGTTAGCAGGACAGTCCAGAGCTGCAGGAAGGAGAGAGAGGTACATGTATAAACACACACACACCCATGAAACTGGAACAGGTACTTAATGTCAACTTCCCTGTATCTTTAGTTAAATTCTTTCTAATTCTGCTTAGATTATTAGTACTATCGTTCATCTAACATCCATCCATCTTCCCATCTTTTCTGGCATCCACTGGCAGATAAGATCATTAATGGCCATCATTGCATTCCTCTCTCTGTTCCCTGTAACTGATCTATCGTTCCCTCCATCTGTCACTCCATCCGTCCATTCCTCACTCTCTCCATTCATCCCCTCATCCATCCATCTTTCCATCCCTCCATCCTCCACTGGTCAGTTGACTCACGGCAGAATGCTTGGTTCCTCCAGGGGGGGATGTTGACTCCACGGTCCTGGCACTCATTGACGTAGGCTTCAATGGCCTCACACAGGATGGGCTTGGCCCCGTCCAGCTCACACAGGTCAAACAGACAGTCCTTGAAGTAGTCCTGAATGCACAAATGAATTCATTTTAAGAAAAGAGTTGACAAAGTGTTTGAGTGCATATGCACGTGCAATGTGTTTACATGATATTTGTGTGTGTATTAGCACTCACATTGGGGTTGACCTTGCGGTGACAGACAGCAAAGGGTCCCCTCTTGTCCAACAGGATGCCACAGTATCCAGAGCTCTCATACAGATCCTGTTCCTCACCCATACATCCTCCTGGGACCGCGACGTTGGGCTTCTTATTACAGCTATGGAGACACATGTTTGTGGATGAATGTATCTGTATCAATGTGTGTGTTTGTGCGTGTTCATAATATAGTAGGCGGCGTTCATGTTAACGTTACTCACTTGGGGTCAGTCACCCAGCTGTGTCCGAACACATTGGGGTCATTGGTCACGATGCCGTCTGGCTTTCGCATGTCATCGTTGTCATTGTCATTGTAGTCTCCACACAGACCACACAATGTGTCCTTGTAACTGCAGGTCACCAGGTGGAGGCAAAGGAACGAGTGGAGAGGAATTAATTCATGGGACACCTGTTCAGTTACTGTCTGTATCTTTAAATTAGATCAGTGAAATGATTCAAATAACAGACTGTGATGGGTGTCACTCACTCTTTGATCACTTTGATGTCCATGAAGTGGTTTCCATCGTAGCGGACGGTCACACCAAAGTCCATGGCTACAGTGAATAGTTGCCCAGACTTGAACACAGAGACACCGCTGGCTGGAGTGACTAGGTTGACATTGGCCCCATTCAGCTACGCAAGAGCAACACAAGAGCATTTTATCAGCACTCCAACATTTCCCTTTCCGTTAAGCATCACTAGGAAGAAATATGAAATTGCAGGTATGACAGCAGACCAGGGTGCTGCAAGTGCATCGCTGCTCAGCAGCAGTGTTATAGCATTGTTTAACACTTCAAATGGCCATACTGCGGTGACCATTGCTCTTATCAGCGCAACATAGGACTAGGTTTGAAGGCCGCGTGACGGCCTGAAAATCTAGTTTTATAAATGATTGTTTATTGTTGTTGTTATGGTTGATTAGTTACTGACTGCAGGGTGAAGTGGGATTTTTTAAACGCCTAGAAGATGAGCTCCCTGTCGCTCTTGCTTAACAGCCAAGCTGTTAAGCTCTTCATCAAATATGCCACTGTCAACATCTGCAGGCACTAATTGATCACTAATGTGGGTATTACACCCATCTTACCTGTACTGTGCCTCCCCTCAGGATGGAAATCTTCATGCTGCGCACGTACACGTGCACAGCCTTCACATAGGAAACGGTAGGGTTGTTGTAGCGGTTTTCGTTGTCGACATGGACCTCAAAGTACTGCATGGAGGTGTGGTTGCAGGGTTTAGACATCACATAGCTGCAGTTGCCCATGAAGTCGTACTTGCGACGGTCAAAGGTGGTGTAGTGTGGGTCTCCAGAGGCTCTGCAGGTGGATGTAGCTGTATGACAGATGGTGGAGGAAGGTATGTGTTACTGTGTGCTCGGGTTACAAATAATGTTTCATCATCAATCATCACAAAGCCAATCACATTGTCAAAGTGACAGGATAGCAACTGTTTCCTCTATGGAAACGTCAAGAATATTATTAACCACCTTTTAAACTAGGCTTTGTCCATGTGAAATTAATCAAGATTAAGCAACTGCATGAACTATTGCTCTCTTAAAATGTAATCAGAAACCGTATATGCAAAATAAAGATTACTCCCAGACAAGGTGCGTTTGTCATTATAAACGTCCTCAATCCCATAGCCTGGAGTGATGATTCCACTGCGATTGGCTAGTTTGTTGCATGGCCAACCGACAGACTACACCCCATAGCCCGGAAGGATGTTTGGTCTAACAATGAACTAGCCAATCGGCTGGACAATTGGAGCAATCAGCTGGCCAAAGTTGTAACTTCATCCCTTTGTGTTAAAAGTATGACATGTTTTCCTTGACATTATCACCTTTGGGATAGCATCCTGCTACTCCGCTGACCTCACGACACTCCTCTGTGGGGTCACAGGAATTATCCACACACTGCAAGGTGTTGTTCCCTGCACAGCGACACAGCTTGGAGCAGCCGTCACCAAAGATGATCTCTCCAGGCTGACAAACATAAGACAGGGCATGAAGTCAGTCTTAAGGCTGCACATTGTAACTTTCCTGTTCTACTTGGGATTTGAACTCACATCAGGTAGATCATTTACATATGGCGTCTAACCTCGTAGTAGTTGTTGTGTTCATCCAGACAGCCACAGGTCTCCGGTTTGACACAACGGCGTCCGTTTAAGACGTAGCCCGGCTTACAGAAGCAGCCACTAATGCAGGGGCCTGTACAGTTGGTGGAGGGTTCCTTACAGCTGGGACTACAAGCTGGACCACACTCATTGTACTCAGCATTAGGAGGACATGTTGCTGTGGGTCACAAGACAACGCAGAGATGAGAACATTAAATAAATGGTTCATAAATGAGGTATGAAGGACACTTGATGTGCTTGTCGTGCTTGGTTTGGGTTTAGTTGGTCCTGGTGTTGGAGGTTTGGGTGTTGTTGGAGCTGGAGTTGAAGGTCATATATTTTAGTACTTTTTTCACAAGTTTCTATTTGTAATTTTGGAACCAACCTTTCCTGATAGCTTTTGTCTCTGCATAAAAACATGTTATTTGACTGTATCTACATGCATTGAGTGTGAGGTCTCTTTTATTTACACCTGTAAATCTATGATGTCAGCACACATCTCTCAAGTGAAGTGAACTTACTGTTGGGGTAGCAGCCCAGATCTCCTCCTTGTAGTTTACACTCATGCAGTGGAGGGCAGTCTGCTGCCGAACAGTTGACGAAGGGAGCATTACACCTACACTTCAACAAACAGTTCTCCACGTAAAACTCCTCTCCAGGCTGAGAGAGAGAGAGACACAGAGAGAGAGAGAGAGAGAGAGAGAGAGAGAGAGAGAGAGAGAGAGAGATGAATTCATAAGTCAAAATAAATATGTTAAAGGTGCTGTAAGTGAAAACAAAAATATGTTTGTTAAAAAGTTAAAGCTCTATATACTCTGATCACAAAATGCATTTTCAGGTAGGACACCAATTTTATCCGATCAGGATATTAAACCCATGTAGGCCTATCAGCTTCAATGTCATAGTGTTCCAGTTCCAATTCGGTCTACATTTCCCTGGAAATGTACAAATTTCCCAACAGCCTGGTAAATTACTATATTTCCAGGGAAATGTAGACAATCCCTGCAGACTGGGATAATTGGATAAAAAGCAATTAAGCACACAGACACACACTGACACCCTCCACAGAGCAGTCTGTCAGAATGCTCTTAAGTGGTTAGTGCTATGATAGGATGAGATGGAGTGAGAGGAACCAAAAGTAAAAGTACAAAAATGTTTGAAAATAGCAGATCTACAAGCTCACAACGTGCCGCGATGCGGCGCATTGTGAGCTTGTAGATCGGCTATTTTCAAATAGCCTAGGTATAAAATAGGGCTAAAGTGGTTAATGTATGTTTTATAATGTAATAATTGATATCTGCAAAGTAACTAGTAACTAAAGTTTTCAAATAATTGTAGTGGAGTAAAAGTACAATATTTGCATCTGCGATGTAGTGGAGTAGAAGTAAAAGTATAGACAATTGGAAATACTCCAGTAAAGTAAAAGTACCAAAACTTGACTTAAGTACAGTACTTGAGTAAATGTACTTAGTTACTTTACAACATTGGTTTCACTCAATGTCCTGCACATGTGCAATTTCCAAACTATTGATAGCCTGCTCTATTCCGTCCAACACGGCTTGTCAACCCTGACCCTTGACGTGTGAGGCAATCGGCTGCTAAGTACAGGCACTCGCTCGCCTACAGTAGCTCCATTCTTTATTAGTAGAAGACATTTCAGTCTCTCCTATGTACCTCATAGTATTGTCCGTTGGTGTGTTTGCATCCACACTCAGTGGTCCTCACACACTTTCCAGCGCTGAGGATGTAGCCGGGGTCACACACACACAACTCCACACAGGGACCACCGCAGCCCGTGGGGGGCTTCCCAGCGCACGTATTCTGACAGGGGTCTGCACACGGCTCATAGTGGCTGTTAGCAGGACAGTCCAGAGCTGCAGGAAGGAGAGAGAGGTACATGTATAAACACACACACACCCATGAAACTGGAACAGGTACTTAAAGGAGAATTCCGGACAAATTAAGTGTTATCTTTGATGTCTCGTTACTCACCTACCGATGTGAAAAGTAGCGTTCTTTTTTTTCATATATTCCCCTGTCGTCATTTTTTAAACCCCCTCCGTTGTCATAATGGGAGCGCGTGGCTAAGGGAAATTCGTCTATTATAACCGACGCAAAGTTGTTTTTTTCACTACTAGTATTCATAGTAGAGTCTCATGATAGTCAAACATGCGTTGAAACTATCTGCGAGGCTGCCGTCAATGGCGAACGATTTAATACTGGTTGCTTGTTTCTTCCAGAACCTGGCAACTCGTGTTGCCAGAATCTGGAAACAAGCAACCAGTGTTAAATCGTTCGCCATTGACGGCAGCCTCGCAGATAGTTTCAACGCATGTTTGACTATCATGAGACTCTACTATGAATACTAGTAGTGAAAAAAACAACTTTGCGTCGGTTATAATAGACGAATTTCCCTTAGCCACGCGCTCCCATTATGACAACGGAGGGGGTTTAAAAAATGACGACAGGGGAATATATGAAAAAAAAGAACGCTACTTTTCACATCGGTAGGTGAGTAACGAGACATCAAAGATAACACTTAATTTGTCCGGAATTCTCCTTTAATGTCAACTTCCCTGTATCTTTAGTTAAATTCTTTCTAATTCTGCTTAGATTATTAGTACTATCGTTCATCTAACATCCATCCATCTTCCCATCTTTTCTGGCATCCACTGGCAGATAAGATCATTAATGGCCATCATTGCATTCCACTCTCTGTTCCCTGTAACTGATCTATCGTTCCCTCCATCTGTCACTCCATCCGTCCATTCCTCACTCTCTCCATTCATCCCCTCATCCATCCATCTTTCCATCCCTCCATCCTCCACTGGTCAGTTGACTCACGGCAGAATGCTTGGTTCCTCCAGGGGGGGATGTTGACTCCACGGTCCTGGCACTCATTGACGTAGGCTTCAATGGCCTCACACAGGATGGGCTTGGCCCCGTCCAGCTCACACAGGTCAAACAGACAGTCCTTGAAGTAGTCCTGAATGCACAAATGAATTCATTTTAAGAAAAGAGTTGACAAAGTGTTTGAGTGTATATGCACGTGCAATGTGTTTACATGATATTTGTGTGTGTATTAGCACTCACATTGGGGTTGACCTTGCGGTGACAGACAGCAAAGGGTCCCCTCTTGTCCAACAGGATGCCACAGTATCCAGAGCTCTCATACAGATCCTGTTCCTCACCCATACATCCTCCTGGGACCGTGACGTTGGGCTTCTTATTACAGCTATGGAGACACATGTTTGTGGATGAATGTATCTGTATCAATGTGTGTGTTTGTGCGTGTTCATAATATAGTAGGCGGCGTTCATGTTAACGTTACTCACTTGGGGTCAGTCACCCAGCTGTGTCCGAACACATTGGGGTCATTGGTCACGATGCCGTCTGGCTTTCGCATGTCATCGTTGTCATTGTCATTGTAGTCTCCACACAGACCACACAATGTGTCCTTGTAACTGCAGGTCACCAGGTGGAGGCAAAGGAACGAGTGGAGAGGAATTAATTCATGGGACACCTGTTCAGTTACTGTCTGTATCTTTAAATTAGATCAGTGAAATGATTCAAATAACAGACTGTGATGGGTGTCACTCACTCTTTGATCACTTTGATGTCCATGAAGTGGTTTCCATCGTAGCGGACGGTCACACCAAAGTCCATGGCTACAGTGAATAGTTGCCCAGACTTGAACACAGAGACACCGCTGGCTGGAGTGACTAGGTTGACATTGGCCCCATTCAGCTACGCAAGAGCAACACAAGAGCATTTTATCAGCACTCCAACATTTCCCTTTCCGTTAAGCATCACTAGGAAGAAATATGAAATTGCAGGTATGACAGCGGACCAGGGTGCTGCAAGTGCATCGCTGCTCAGCAGCAGTGTTATAGCATTGTTTAACACTTCAAATGGCCATACTGCGGTGACCATTGCTCTTATCAGCGCAACAAAGGACTAGGTTTGAATTGTTGTTGTTATGGTTGATTAGTTACTGACTGCAGGGTGAAGTGGGATTTTTTAAACGCCTAGAAGATGAGCTCCCTGTCGCTCTTGCTTAACAGCCAAGCTGTTAAGCTATTTCATCAAATATGCCACTGTCAACATCTGCAGGCACTAATTGATCACTAATGTGGGTGCTACACCCATCTCACCTGTACTGTGCCTCCCCTCAGGATGGAAATCTTCATGCTGCGCACGTACACGTGCACAGCCTTCACATAGGAAACGGTAGGGTTGTTGTAGCGGTTTTCGTTGTCAACATGGACCTCAAAGTACTGCATGGAGGTGTGGTTGCAGGGTTTAGACATCACATAGCTGCAGTTGCCCATGAAGTCGTACTTGCGACGGTCAAAGGTGGTGTAGTGTGGGTCTCCAGAGGCTATGCAGGTGGATGTAGCTGTATGAAAGATAGTGGAGGAAGGCATATGTTACTGAGAGCTTAGACTACATCCCATAGCTTGGAGGGATGTTTGTTCTGCGATTGGCTTCTTTATTATTAGACCAACCGGCTGACCAATGCTGTAACTTCATCACTTCAGTCAGTCAGTCAGTCAGTCAGTCAAGGGTTTCTCTTGACATTATCACCTTTGGGATAGCATCCTGCTACTCCGCTGACCTCACGACACTCCTCTGTGGGGTCACAGGAATTATCCACACACTGCAAGGTGTAGTTCCCTGCACAGCGACACAGCTTGGAGCAGCCGTCACCAAAGATGATCTCTCCAGGCTGACAGACATTAGACAGGGCATGAAGTCAGTCTTAAGTCTAATTTATATGGAATCGTTCTCTCATCATGTCTTGTAACATTTATGCTCCTCTCAGTTAATGACATCCTCATTGACTCATTTCTTCCATGGATCATTTACATGAGCGATGTAATGTAGGGCGTCTAACCCAAGGGCCCAGCATTCGCCTTTGAAATTGAGTCTATATAGGAAGTGACAGTTCATATGAATGGCCTGTAGTTTCGCTGTTTTAATCCTGCTTGTGTCAGAAGAAATAACTCTTTAGACTTGATTTTCTTACCTTAATACACATGGTTATAAATACTACATCCTTCCAGTCCCTAGTTTAAAGTCTTCTTTAAATCATCATGACATGCGTTTTGGTAAATTATGGTCCCAATTATTTTAAAATTGATGATAAAGTAGGCTATGTTCTAGGAGGGGTGGGATGATTTGATTGACAAGCTACACAACCAATAGCATCAATTCCCCACCCCCGCTCTTGATTGACAAGCTACCCAACCAATAGCATTCATTTCCGGCTGCATAGGATATGACGCGATTTAGGAAGATGGCGGATTTGAAATTGCTGAAACATAGGCTTCATTTACGGTCTGTAGAGTCTATGGGCGTAACACCGTCCATTCTTTTTTACAGTCTATGGTCTAACCTCGTAGTAGTTGTTGTGTTCATCCAGGCAGCCACAGGTCTCCAGTTTGACACAACGGCGTCCCTTAAAGACGTAGCCCGGCTTACAGAAGCAGCCACTAATACAGGAGCCTGTACAGTTGGTGGAGGGTTCCATACAGCTGGGAATACAAGCTGGACCACACTCTATGTACTCAGCATTAGGAGGACATGTTTCTGTGGGCCACAAGACAACGCAGAGAAAAACAACACAGTGAGAAGATGGATTAAAAGTCTTATGATGGCATATGACATAAAATACATAGCATATGGTTTGAAAATAATCTAAGCTACTGGTGAAAGAAGAGATTCTAATATTTGTTTCGAGATATTCCATGTGTTCATAGTCATAGCACAAAATATTCTGTGGGTCCTAAAAGATGAGAGAATGTCAGAATGGTCATAATGCCAGCCACTGGCTGCAGCCTGTTCTAGAAAACCTCTGGCAGTGAATGTGTTAAGGGGTACATAAGGATTTTAGGGTACATACCACATCTCTGTGTTGAGCAGCAGTCCAGGGTCTGGGTGACCTCCACCTGACCTTCCTCACAGCTGATTGGACATGACTTCCTGTTGCAGGTGATCTCCAACGTCTCCTCACATTGACACTCGTCACAACCCTCCTCCCACCTGTCATTGACCTGATGATGATAATAATCATCATAATCATCACATCTACACTCCTCAAAACATGTATATATGACATTGTTGTGCTGTTATCAAACTTAAACTTGAACTTGAAATATCGGGAGCTTGCATACAGAAGCATTTCACCCACTCTTTTACGCCTGTAAAGTTGTGATGTGACAATAAAGTTGAAGTTTAGTTGAACCGATAACAGATACAAATTGCTATGTAGACTACTGTATAGCCCATTTAGACCTGTTACACCGACCTATACATTGTTATATCTTTATAGCCGGGAACACCTCTGTGTCATTTTAGTTGTTGCTATATAGCAACATAAGAAAATATAACAAAACTGCCATTAACTAATGTGAGAGTCCATCACATTGCAAAACAGGTTGTTGAGTGATTTTACCTGCTTCCATTTTCCATTCGGCAGCCGGCAAATGTCTGTTGGAAAAGAGACGAGAATATAGTGTCTAAAAATGTTCTTAGCCTACGTGTATCTTTGGATACAGGAGCAATTGGAAATAAGATCAATTACAGCGTACAAAACACACACGCAATGGAAACATGCTAGAATGGTAAAACAAGGTTGTTCCTTACTTGTTTATTTGTTTATTTAGAGTAGACAATTTTTATTAACTTTTTCTGTTTGTTTTAATGATAAATCAATCAATTGTCCTCCAGTGTTTTCTTTTTCTTTCTTTTTTTTAAATTCATGTTTTATCGTCATTACAATCTCAGTGTTTTGCCAATTATTTGGGGGTCCACTCCACTTGCTATATCCTCACGTCCCCTTTTGGGCCCTGGCCCACAAGTTGGAAATCACTGCTCTAATCCAGTGGTTCTCAACATGTGGGTGGGGACCCAGGGGGGGTGGGGGGGGCCCAGATGACAGTGGTTTGACAATTTAAGGACTTTTAAGACCTTTTTAATACCTCAAAAAGAATTTTAAAAAAAGAAAGAAAAGAAAAAAGACCATTACTGCAACAACAAACTATACTATAAAAACTGATCAAACATGTTTGTCAGATAATGATAAATGGAAATGTTTTTGAAAATAGCCGATCTACAAATTCATAACTATTGCATCTATCTGTGGAACCGAGTCAAACTGCCTCAGCTCCTATACAATTCCAAGTGCTAGTCAGGGTCGGGGCGTCTCCAATTCAAATGATTATTTTGGAAAGGTTGAGAACCACTGCTATAATCAATCAAATCAATAAATGACACCCTCAGTTGATAACCGTGTATGTGTGAGGTGGTCAGTGGTGTAAAGTAACTAAGTGTATTTACTCAAGTACTGCACTTAAGTACAATTTTGAGGTAATTTTACTTAACTGGAGTATCTCCAATTGTCTAAACCTTTACTTCTACTCCACTACATCTCAGAGGCAAATATTGTACTTTTACTCCACTTCAATTATTTGAAATCTTTAGTCACTATTTACTTTGCAGATATAAATTATTACATTATAAAACATACATTAACCACTTTAGCCCTATTTTATACATAGGCTATTTGAAAATAGCCGATCTACAAGCTCACGACGCGTTGCATCGTGACGCGTTGTGAGCTTGTAGATCTGCTATTTTCAAACATTTTAGTACTTTTACTTTTGGTACTTTAAGTACATTTTCTTGCCAAAACTCTTGTACTTTTACTCAAGTAAATTTTGAATTCCGGACTTTTACTTGTAACAGAGTACTTCTACATTGCAGTATTGATACATTTACTTAAAGGAGGAGTTCACCCAAAAAATGACTTATTTTCTATCAATTACACACCCCATGAAGCCTTGATTTCATGGATTTATTTTTGTTTTTGTGGCATTCCTAAAACAATAATTTGATGACCGTGTGTATTTCCGGTAGGAGACACAAATAATCTACTTTGTGTTACCGGCTAGGTAGGAGACGGGAATCAAATTATTAGCTTAAAGGGATTGTTGGCAACATTAAGCCTAAATTTGAAAAATACCTCTATATATATATTTTGCGTTTTTTCCCCTCTATCAGCCACTATATAATGATGCTGGGGTGTTTTCCTGCATTGAAAAACACTCCTCTTTCTGAAATCCGTATTTCCCCTACTATTTATGTTACACATCCGGGTATCCGGTCCGTAAATTCACGCACGCATGTGCGCATCCGTGCGCGTCCGTGTCCGTGTGAACTTTTTACTTTCGGTTTTAAAATGCTCTCAAACTTCGTTTTTGAGGCACATAATTTACTTTTCAGATAGCGTTTGGATAGAATTTAGTTGTTTAACTTCATATATGTGGTCAATTTGTCATGAAAGAGCCTATTTTTAAAAAAAAATCAGAGAACCGGCAGGGGCGGGCATTTCCGCGAATTGTATCCGAATAAAGTAACCTATATTCGGCATGGCCCGTTTAGAAGTCTCCTTAACTCTATGGAAGTCCTCCGTGCGTCACCCCCTGGTGGTCGGGGAAACGAACTGCTGGATTTTTTTCCTTTGTTTATCTCTGAATCGCCTACAATCCCTTTAAGAATGCGACAAAAACGAAAAAGAATCCATGGATTCAAGGCTTCATAGGGTGTGCAATTGATAGAAAATAAGTTTTTTGGGTGAACTCCTCCTTTAAGTAAAACATTTGAGTACTTTTTCCACCACTGGAGGTGGTCTCTGTGAGGTGGTCTGTGTGTGAGGTGGTCTTACCGCAGGTGGGCAGGCATTGGTTGGAGTTTGGACCGTACAGGACGGTTCCGTTGGGACAGTAACATCCCTCAGGCTGCACCTTCGTCAAGGTGGTGAAGTCTGACTTACAGTTATGGATGAAATCATGGTTGTACCTGAGTACACAACAACACACTGGGTCAGAAGCACTGAGTACACAACAACCCACTGGGTCAGAAGCACTGAGTACACAACAACACACTGGGTCAGAAGCACTGAGTACACAACAACACACTGGGTCAGAAGCACTGAGTACACAACAACCCACTGGGTCAGAACCATTATAAAGGTTCAATCATTATAAAATGTTGTTGTACTAGCATGCTAGTACAACTAGCATGCTAGTACAACCACCAACCACCAACACAAAAGTGTAAACAGCAGCAGACACAAAATAGAAAAACAAATGAAAACTAGAAAAAGTGCTCCTCGGAGCACAGGTCTCCGCCAGGTCAGGTAGGTTATTGTGGCCTCCTGGTGGCGCTATAATAAGCCAATGTGAAAAGGGCCATTTCTTCTTAGGCCTATATAACAGCTATAACAGGCCAATCTGAAATCGGGGCAGAGGTTAAGCTTTGGCATCCAGGGAGTGTGTGTGCACAGTTTCGCAGCGGCCGGGCCAACAGCGCCTGAGATTAGCTGTTCACAGACAGACACACACAATTTGACTCCTCCTAAACATGAACAAAATCCAATACAAATTAGCGTCTCTATGTACACATAAGTATCCGTACATAAGAATGTACGCACGCACGCACGCACGCACGCACGCACGCACACACACACACACACACACACACACACACACACACACACACACACACACACACACACACACACACACACACACACACACACACACACACACACACACACACACACACACACACACACACAGTACACATTATGATCACCACAATGCCATGGTGAAAACCTACAGTACCTGAAATCACATGTGAGCTCCACAGCGGGACCACAGGCCTGGTACACTTTCGGACTGGTACATTCATAATCTGTACAGAGAAGCAGTAAACATGTCAACATTGAGGCTATCGAACGCCAAATACTGACCACTCAGCCACTCTCAGCTTGTTGAAGATATTTATTTGTAGATCTGTCCCCCCTGTAGTAACTCTGAGGACCCCTAGGGGTCCCGGACGCATGCTGTATGATCAATGCTGATACCCGTGTAGGCTCGCATAGCCAAACAACTATTCCACAATCTCAGAATGCCATATAGAGTCAGGAACTACACCTCCCAAAAGCCGAGAACGGAAGTTGTCATCTGTTAATCATTTCCGTTCACGAAAATATATTAAAAAATATCTTCACATTTTATTTTAGAATTTCAATTTCTGATAAGCAGCTAGCTATATTCTGTATGCTTTGATTATTTTGATTTATATTAGGACAAATCTGAGCGACTGTAAAGACGAAACAGAAGCGGGGAGGAGGCGTCCAGACTGTATGACGGAAGCATTTGAAAATTGTGGGAGGCTACAGTCTGGCTCGCGAGACTAATACGGGTTGTTTACACCTACAAGACAATGGCGGACTTGGCCACACCCCCAAATACCCATAAGGGTGTCTCAATGAATAAAGATAATCTTGGAACCTTGAATAAATCACATGATCAAAGCTTACCACAATGACTGTGGGTGAATAACCCGTTAAAACCGGGAAAGCATCTGTGTCATTTTAGATTTTTGGGAATACCAGGCTTTTCCTCCGAGGTGGAAAGTCTGGTGAGGCGAGGGTACCTCAGATCACAATTTCAAACTTAAACCATGAACAAAGTCACTACATACAGTAGAACGCTACCGTGGACAGTCGCTTACTCACTTTGTTTACTTTACATAATAAACAGTTTCACGATTTTTTTTAAATAGCAGATCTACAAGCTCTGTGAGCCAAAGAAATCTAAAATGATACAGATGCGTCCCTGTCTGTGACTGTACCCCCTGCTGTTTACATTTCTGACTGATAAAGTGTTCAATCAATCAATCAATCAATAAACCACATGATCAAAGCTCACCACATTGGCCGTGGGTGTCCCTCCTCCAGTCCAGACACACTCCGGCCTTGGCGCAGGCGTCAGCGTACGCCTGCAGGCTGTCGCAGCCGGCGGCGCTGGTGTTCATATGACACACGTCAAATTGACACGCCGCCAGGAAGTTCTCGTAGGGGAGCACCTTGTGACACGCCTCGAACACACTGCCAGGACCAGACAACACGCAGTGGTGTAAAGTAACTAAGTACATTTACTCATGTACTGTACTTAAGTACAATTTTGAGGTATTTCTTTCTTTAGGCAAATGTTGTACTTTTACTCCACTACAATTATTTGAAAACTTTAGTTACTAGTTACTTTGTAGATTTTTATTATTATTATAAAACATACATTAACCACTTCAGCCCCAAAAATAAGAAGAATTTCACGATAAATTTCAATTCAGGAGCCGAGTGTTGGCAGGTATGACATAGGCTACATACTGTAAACACACACACGCACGCACACGCACACACACACACACACACACACACACACACACACACACACACACACACACACACACACACACACACACACACAAACACACATACCTGCTATTGAAGACATCACAGATGTCCGGATGGCAGGGGGTTGGGGGAGGGGGGGTGGGGGGTGCGTCACAGTTATCGTTCAGGCGCCACTCGTTTGCCATGCTGGGACAAGACGGGTCGATTCTGCCACTGGGCAGCCTGCAGTCGTTAGCTTGGTTGTTGTCACATGTACCTGTATTTTTATGACATACATAACGAGACATGTACTGTAATAGTAATAATGTGCTGTACGTGCCACAGCAGAGTCTATTCCAACGGTTCTCAGCATTTCTTACGGGTCTGTAACTCTGAGAGCTAAATCAACACTTATCTACAAGCTCACAGCGTTGTGAGCTTGTAGGTAAAATCAGCACTTTTTGGCACACAGCCAAAAGTATAAATCATGCATTACGACGCCATTAAGGCCTGCCTAAATTTATGCATTTTACAGATTCCATAGTCGGTGGCGTAAATGCAAATAAAAAGTGGGAAAAGTGAAGAATCATTCCCTGCAATTTGAGATCAACTGGTCAATCAAATAAGGAGCTGATGGATGGATGAGGACAGACAGACAGACAGGCAGACAGACAGACAGACAGACAGACAGACAGACAGACAGACAGGCAGACAGACAGACAGACAGACAGACAGACAGACAGACAGACAGACAGACAGACAGACAGACAGACAGACAGACAGACAGACAGACAGACAGACAGACAGACAGTTATTTTCCTTTTACAGAAGGATAGTGAAAAGGGCCACTGACCACACTGTCCCTGGGTGTTGTCATGGAACTTGTCGTAGGCCAGCGTGACTACGAAGGACGCCCTGCGATTCCACGGCCTGCCGAGGATGACGGTGGCACCGATGGCAGGGACGAGCAGCTGCGTGTCGACACCCCTGGTGGTGATCACAAAGTCTTCGTTCTTGCTCTTATAGGCGGCGGCACTCACAAGCTTGTCGTTCACGTAAACCTATAAGAGAATGTGATTTGCGCTGTTTCGTAAACAATTTCAGACATTTCAAAAACATTTCAGAACAAAAACAAACGGAAAAATAATGTGTACTTTCTGAGTTCTGAGCTCCCAGAACTCAGGGTTAGTAGGCCTACCACCTCCTGAGCAGGGCCCACATTCAGTTCTGAGAACCTTATTTGAAACCAAGCCATAACGTATGGAAACAAATCCAGAACATTTGAAACCAAGCCATAGCGTATTGTGACGGCCCTGCCCCCTCTGCCTTCACTGTTGGCTAGCCGGCAGCCTGAGTGAGTAGGGCGGAGTGGAGCAGGCCGTCAGACCAACTGGGTACAGCTGGGTGGGGTGGTTTGGGAGAGTATATAGGGACCTCTCCCACCAGCATCTAACTTTCTCTCTCTCCTCCCTGGAAGCAGGATCTCTGCTTGGGTTGCCAGACTTGCCACCTGGCCTGTGGGGCCTAACCCTTTTGTTTCAGTTCCTTTTACACACCTTTTATACAACACTCACACAGCACATCCCACACATCCATACTGCCCTGCCAAGGTAAAGTGCAGTAACTACGAAAAAAAAATCACTGAAAAATGGGTTTAAAGGTGATTCAACTGGTCAGCCAAATGAGATATCGGCATATAAGTGATATTACACTAATTTTCCATCTGTTCTTGAGGTAGCCTAATTGTTTATCCCCCAAAATCACTAAGGCTAATTTGACCTTTGGGATACACAAATAAGTCGGTGTGTCCAAAAACGTAGTTACTGCACTTTACCTTGGCAGGGCAGCATACACTGCAGACATTACTGATTACTGACTTGCTCACATCTCATACCTGATTGTTTTTGATTATTTACATCCTTTAATTCATTTAGATCAATAAATATATCTTTAAAAGTTTGACTTGTGTGTGGACTCCCTCTTTTGCCATGTGTTCCCTAGTACATGACAGTATGGACACAAATTCATAACATTATTTGAAACTGAGCCATAGGGTTTGGATCCTTTAGGATTTTAACGATTGCGGTTCCTTAACGGTTCCCTTTAACGATTCCTATACGATTCCAAAGTTATGGTCCTTGATATAAAAAAGTTTGAGAACCACCGGAATTGTAATTGTATAGCAGACATGAAGTCCACATACCATACCATACCAGCTACCACCCTATCCGGAACCCATTACATACATCACACGGCCCGACACGGTTCGTTTAGTTTTTGTAGTTGAAAAGAGACATTTCGTTACCAAGCTGGTGGGAACCTTCTTGATAAGGATCTTGTAGCTCCCATAGAAGACCACGATGGACCCGGGACAGGACGTGCCCCCTCCGCAGTCGTAGTTGTCGACCAGGATACTGAAGTTGTACCTGGGGACGATCTCCTTCACCAGCCAGTAGGAGCACTCGCCTTGGAAGCTGTAGGAGGTTCCATCGAAGGTGACATAGTGGGGGTCACCCCAGCCGTGGCAGACACCTTTATAGAGGAAAAGAGGTTGGTGTCATTTACAAACTAATATTTAAGTTCACAAACCGGGGCCTACATTTTTTATGAATAAAAGGTGAGTTTAACCAAGCTGTATGCCAGAGTATATTAATACCACATAACTAATTGATCCGTATGGTAGAGTATGTTAATACAATATAAAGATCATTATCTGCAGTAGTGGCGTAGCCAGGATTTACATTTTGGGTAGGCAAAACACCGGCTGATAAAAAAAATAATGCACATACTCCTACTGTAGCCTAGTAAACCATACAGGTCACATGAATTCACATTCTGCAGAAGACACATGAAAATGTGAATTCACGTGACCGGGATGGTTTACCAGGCGAGCTCCTACTGGCTGCGGCGGCACCTGTCAGCGGAGAGTGTTGGGTGGGAGGAGTAGCCTACGTCCTCCCTGTGGGGGTTCCTTACTGGCAGGTGAGCCAGTAGGATACAACAGCAGTGACAACACATTTAAAGTGTGTGTGGGGATGAATCAATTGGCATGACGACTAAATTGGGGAGAAAAAGGGGTAAAAAGGAAAAAAAAAAAAAAAAAAAACACCTGCCCTGTTTAGAGATCATCCCTGGTAACAGGTAGGACTTACATTGACATTGTTTCTGACCACAGCACCCAGACGCATTGACAGGAACAGAACTGTATCCGTTTGCACACACCACATCTTCATCATGGCAGACCTCACGCTCATAACGGATCTCTCCGTTGAAACACTCCGCTCTGAGACACTCGTTTTCCATCCAACTTTCACCGTTCTGTAATTGGGAACAAATCACAATGATATACAATAAAATATTTTATATTGAGACCCTATGGTATTTTCAATGAAAATAAATTACTCGGTGACCCAGGGGGATAGCAGGGGACCGTACCTATGTTCCCCGGGTCCTATCCCCGCTTTCCTAGGGAGAGCGGGGAATATAGGACCTAACCTAAACCTAACCCTAACCCTAACCTTAGTGGGGAACATAGAATCCGGGGAACATAGACATGACCCCGATAGGAGCCTCGAGTGGCAGTGATGTCAGACTTTGGTTCTCAATTGCTGCTATGTACCTTTCGGTGAGGATGAGTGTTCGTACAGCTCGTGGTGGGGGATGTGGGTGTAGGTGTAGGTGTAGGTGTAGGCGTAGGCGGACAGGTGAAGTTGAGGGTCTGTACTTGACAGCTGTCGTTGCAGTAAAACGTTTCAGTGCAGCCGTTGTCGTCAGACACGTTGTAGACGACCGAACCTAAAGACGGTATTGGGAGAGACAATCAATTAAATAGATCAGTGGCACCGAACGCTTATTAGATGAGAATAGAGCCGTGGTATTAATGCTGTATGACACACACAGTGGGATACATTCCCCAATACAACTACAAATTTCTTTTAAAGGCCACTTATGCATTGTATTTGAATTAAGACAGAATACATTTTTGATGTTAAGTAATATAATCATTTCAACTCTTCCGCAGGAGTGTGTATTCCACCACAAGTCCTACTGTACAGTAGCGGGGTGAAGGAATCATATTAAGGAACATGTTTAGTTAAAAGGGACCTTATGAGCTTGTGTCTAGCACCTACATTCTTATTCTTATGGGACTCCACTAAAATAGCTTTGTATGGTTCACATTAGCGATGTCCGATATTGGCTTTTTTTTTATATTGTGCAACTCTTAATTTCCGATACCGATATCAACCGATACCGATATATGCAGTCTTTTTCACCATAAGTCAACTAATGGTCAGGTATCAACATCACATATCTAATAAAATCAAATGGCTATATGATATCAATATAATATCTAATAAATATCTAATAAATCTAATATAATACAGTGATGTTGTTAGGTTTTCAATTAAGTGAGTCCCGGGACACATTTGAATGAGTCCCACTAGTAATCTTAGATTAGATGTTGGCCTATTTCAGTGGTTCTCAACCTTTTCAGGCTGTGACCCCCCGAAAAAATCATATTTGAACAGGGGACCCCCCCAAAAATAATCATATTTGAACTGGGGACCCCCCAAAATAATCATATTTGAACTGGGGACCTCCCACCCTGACAAGCACTTGGAATTGTAGGAGTTTAGGCATTACATTTAGTTTCACTCGCTTCCACAGATAAATATTGTGAACATGTATGACTCTTTATGCAGCCCTTCAGTTCAGCCTCTATCTGAAAAAAGCCAAGTTAAGTCTTGTCTTTTTAAGGCCCCCCTCCCTAACAACACACTTTCTTCTGATTGGCCAAATGCAATGTAGGCAAAGAAGATGACCAAAGAGTTCTGTCACGAGTAGAAAAAACAGGTAGAAAAAACCTGGCGTTCAGAAAAATCTGAATTATTTGAAACTTTGGCCAAGTGTACTTTTAACATTCAACATTGTAACATAATTTATATGACAGGAAAAAAACAAAAAGCATAACTGAACTTACCAACAGTAAAGTGTGCTCCTTCATGATGGCAGACACATTCAAGTTTGTCGGTAGGCCTACTAGGTGTTGTAGGTGATTCACCTGTCACTATGACTGGTAGACAGTTATTAAAATTATTATTATTATTATTATTAAAATACAAATTATACAAAGATAAGGTTGAAAATTGGTGAAGCTCCTTTAATAGTAGTAAAATGTCTCATACTTGGTGGAGTTGGTGATGGAGTTGGTGATGGAGTTGGTGATGGAGCTGATGGAGTTGGTGATGGAGTTGGTGATGGAGCTGATGGAGTTGGTGATGGAGTTGGTGATGGAGTTGGTGATGGAGTTGATGATGGAGTTGATGATGGAGTTGATGATGGAGTTGGTGATGGAGTTGGTGATGGAGTTGTTGGACACTGGGAGACCATCCTCAGAATGGTACCATTGGCCCCACAGACAGCTGTGATGCAGTTACCATGTCCATCTGTTGTGTTGTAAATGGATCGGCCAGGGGGATATTCCACTTGATTGTATGTACAATAACATTCTGTAATGTGGAACACATACAGATACGGTATATTATCAGCAGCATGTTAACCACTTTCAACCTGCCCCCCCCCCCCAAAACATTGTTGTTTTCTATGAGTAGTGATGCGTCCATACCTTGGGCAACATAATGAATGGTACCATTGGCCCCACAGACAGCTGTGATGCAGTTACCAAGTTCATCTGTTGTGTTGTAAATGGATCGTCCAGGGGGATATTCCGTTTGATTGTATGTACAATAACATCCTGTAATGTGGAACACATAATGTATATTTTCAGCAGAATGTTAACCACTTTCAACCCCCCCCCCCCCCCCCCCCCCATTTTTTTGTTTTTTGTTTTCTATGAGTAGTAATGCGTCCATACCTTTGGTATAATAATGGCATTCGATGGCCGAGGAATTACAAATGCTTCAGGAGAGGGAAAAACGACAACAACAACAAAACATAAAAGTGGCATTTTCAGATTTCATTTTTGGATGTGTCTAACAGAGATGTGTAAGTGACAGTGGTAGTGGGTGTTTAGGCCTACCAGGTCTGGCAGTTCTCTGTCGTTGGTACGGTGTCACCGTCATTGTAGTGTTTCCTGTCCTGGTCGTAGCAGCCGCATTGTCCCTTTGTTACACATTTCATGGAATCCTCATCAAAGTAGGGTTGAGCGGGAGGACATTTTGGATAGCAACCTATTAGGAAAACAAGACACAGTGGCCCTCATTTATCAACGTGATGTAGACCAAATAATGGGCGTACGGCGAGATCACCGCAGCTTTCGGCATTTATCAATATATCATGACTTTGACTTGAGCGTATGGCCCGATCAGATCTCACGTCAGGTCGGAGGCAGTTGTCGACTTTGGCTACACCTGTTTGTTCCATCCTAGATCTGTGGAGCAGCATTGTCTCACTGTCTGACAGGCATCTGGACACAACACATCACATCACCACATGTTGTGAGCATTAATGTTCTCTCCAGGCTATCTCTCATTAACACAGGACTGAATGCAGCCCGCCCGAGTCTCACAGGGAATAGCCTACATGACTGCTTTATTTTAGTGTAACTCGAACGCACACTGCTTGGTATGGGTTAAATAAATTCATATTAAACGTATTCCATTCATGGCGATGTGATTGGTGTCACAATCTGTCATTCATGTAGACTACTAGCCTACTTGACAACGATTTATCGTTACGCAGTTGGGTGTGCAAGGTGTGTGTGTGTGTGTGTGTGTGTGTGTGTGTGTGTGTGTGTGTGTGTGTGTGTGTGTGCGTGTGTGTGTGACTTGACAGGCGAGCGGCGGAAACGCTTTCTTATTGACTTTCCATGCTTTGTTTGGTGGTATTCTGGTTCTTCATGTCGGAAAATCGGGCCGTTTCGAGAATATTTAAAGGTGTGTTATTTAAATGACGCTCGTTTTCAGCCGTGAGATTTATCAAAGCTCCGACCATGTACGCTAGCATTGGCTGTATAGGATCGCTTGATAAATGCCACTTAGACATTGGCCTAAGACCAGAATTAAGGCAAAAAATTAACCCGTTTTTACGCTCCATTGATAAATGAGGGCCAGTGAATGCCTTGGATTCAATCCCTGTGCATTCATACAGTTTTATATTATTAATTATTCAGTTATCTGGCTAACTGGCTTAAATCCACCTTGTGGCGTAGGGGACGGTACGCAGGGGACACACTGCAGTATTTACTTTCAGGATAGCTTCATGTCAAACATAGAAATTAGAAAGGCTTTACATTTCTTTTCAATCTCTACAATGATTGTAGACGATCAAACAAATCACATAAGGACCCATATACATTTGGGTACGGATAACTTAGAACTCCGGTCTTTATGGTTACTACTGTAAGTCAGTCAGATAGGCGTTGTCCAGAACCGCCGATCTGACCGATACGCCCATATATAGGTCATGGAGAGCCGGTTGTCCAGAGCCACAGATCTACAGCTATGGCTGTATTTGTTCATGCACATATATGGGAACGACCGACTTCAAACTCGGCGCGCGACCATCGCCAAGGACACGAGGGAGTGCGGTGCCTGCCGCCGAGTCGTTCGGATATGCGGTTGCCAAGAACCGCCGATCCGACCGATATGCCCATATATAGGCATGTATGGATCAGAGGTCGCGTTAGTCCGATAATTGTTTCTGACAAAGACTGGAAAAAATGAATCTCTCCGGACATCCTGACCGGTTGTCAATGACACGGCAGTTCATTAATTATCACCGCAAATCAGGCACATTTCAAATCCTCTGCTTTGCAAGCTCTCTCTCTCTCTCTCTCTCTCTCTCTCTCTCTCTCTCTCTCTCTCTCTCTCTTTCTTTCTTTCTCTCTCTCTCTCTCTCTCTCTCTCTCTCTCTTTCTTTCTTTCTCTCTCTCTTGTGTGTTTCTGGGTGAGAGAGAGAGAGAGAGAAAGAAAGAAAGAGTGTGTCACACGCTGTTAAGTTACACCTATTTCCTGTTAATAATAACCAGCGTAAAATGTTCTGCATTGGGAAGTAAATGGGAGATCACTTTATAGTGAAGGTAAGACCGGAAGAAGAGAGTTGTTGCTGCTGCTGCGTAGTTGTCGCAATATATTATAACTCCGTTGTCGGCACGGCCGCTCGGCAGTCAGACAGAGACCGCGGTCCGTTATATAGGTCGGATTGGCGTGTGATGTACAGTAAGGGTGAGGGCCACGTAGCGGCACAAACTCTAGATGTGATGGCCGCGTAGCAGCCCAAACCTCTAGTTCTATAAAGTACCTTCTAGAGCAGTGGTTCTCAAAGTCAGGTTCAGGGACTCTCAGTGTTCCTTGAGGGAGTTCTGAATTGACCCTTAAAAGTCTGTAACTCTGACGGTATACAACTGTCAAAGTTAAGGGGGTCCTTGAAATGTAAAAGATTGAGAAACACTGTTCTAGAGGAGGTATATATTGCACAAAGTACCTTCTAGAGGAGGTATCTGTGAGGAGCAGGTTCCTGAGGGGTTTCTGCACGTCTTCAGGCAAGGAGATCCACATGGTTTGTAATGCCACTCGCATCCACCAGGGGGGTTGTAGTAGTCACAGAAGAGAGCTGAAAAACACAAATAGTATTGCTAGTATTAATCTGCTGGACTTTTACAAGCCCATGGTGTTCCAATACAAAATGTGAGGCTCTTGAAATGCTCTTGAAATAGTTCACTTTCTTTTGGGGTCATTTGAACGCCTACTCAAGCTTTTGTGAGCACCCACACACCAGATTTTTTTTTTTAAGTTGCTGCATTCAGCATTTAGATATTTGATATTCATCTTATCAGACACGCCACCTTTCCTATATAAACCCATTGTAACTTCAAACTCCATTTTAACCATGATAGATTCATTGGAAACACATGCCCCCTGGTTCTAGTGACTGATATTCCTCGTGAGGGGGCCGTGTTTTTACTACTTTTTTCATGTATTAATTCTTTAGGGAAAATGTAATTATAAATAGAACAAATAGAATACATAAAAAAATTATGAGTTTGAAGTTATAATGGGTATATATATACTGTAGGAAGGGGGCGTGTCTGATCAAATGAATATCAAATATCGAAATACTGAATCAAGCAACTTAAAAACTGGAGTCTGGGGTGCACACAAAATGATGATGTTCAAATGACCCCAAACATGTTTGAAAGTGAAATGCTATCCCTTTTACTCACTCTCAGGTTTTTACTGTGTGTAGCTTTGGTTAAATACCAGCGGTTAAATCAGTATGGTGGTAGTATACTCACGGCAGATGCTGGGAGTTCGCCATGCGACGCATACACCAGCTGCATTGCATGCTGCAGCGTATGCTGTCACAGCCGTGCAGAAACACTCACAGTCTCCACCATTGTCGCAGGCGCACGAGTCAAACACGCATGCATTGTGGTACGGAGTGGGATCCACCTACAGAGAAATCATAATTTAGTCCCGTTAGATATAATTCTAGTGAGATATAGCATGTCTGGGGATGACAGGAACCACCCGATAGCCGAGTGGTTAGGGCGTGTAGGCCTACCACATGGGCTTTGCTCTGAGATATCACAGAACCAACCGACAAATCTAATAATGACAACTGCTGGTAAAAATGCCGTTCTACCAGTACAGTATACTGTACGTGCCAGTTATAGACTACTCCATAAGGCACACATGCAGCCCCCACCTTCACTTAATGCGGCCCGCAGGTTAATATCGGAATACTGATATATTATTGATTTCAGCTGTTCCAATTCCAAACATGCAAACATGACCCGCTTTAATTACTTCAGTCTATATTAGTAGCTTAATGACTAGTATAAAAATTCTATTGTCTTTTTTATGTCCAATGTATTTGTGTTTAAGTTCACAAAGTTAACATAAGTATAACTAAATGCATTTGAAATGAAATAAAAATGTAACTTTTCAGGATTCTAATTCAAAAATGGAAAAAAATAATAATCTGGATTCCAATTAAAAAATAGTAGATCTACAAGCTCAAAACACGTCCCAGTGCGATGCGTTTTGAGCTTGTAGATCTGCTATTTTTGCTACTTTTGGGTGACACAGAATGGCGAAGTATGGCATTAATTTACGGAAAAAGTTAAAATACGGAGATAAGACGTGTCTGCCCGACGGTATAAGCAATGTGGCCCCCTGGAGTGAGTGTAGAAATATAGTGGCCCTCTCCATCATCAAAGTTGCCCCCCCCCTGCCATAAGGGAATCTACAGTAGCTGCTAGCAGCCTACAATAAGAGACGATAAATCATCACACGAGTTACACAGCACCTCATTCTTTTCTCTCCCGATCAGCCCTGAGTATGGGTCTTCTCGGATCCACTCCACACGATACATACACATAGTGACAAATAAACCCGGGACCTCTAGGTAATAGAATCTGAACCAGCCCGGACGGCTGATCGGCTACGTACTACGGCGTGGCAGTCGGAGAAGACCTCGCCCCGGAGGAGGCTGCATTGTTTCTGGGCCCAGGACAACCGGTGCGGGTTGTTGCATCCGTCTGGCCCGTCTGCCGTGGCGTCCGGACAGCTGTCGGACCGCTTCCAGCTGTTTCCGAACACCACGGGGCTCACCACCACCGCCTGACTCCTGGTGGCAAAGTCGTTGTTGCCGTTGCCATCGTAGTTCCCACACAGACCGCACAAATGACCCTGTGCATATGGGGGAAGAAACGGAACAAATGTAATGTCATTTGGACTGAATGATCAGAACCCTAACCTGGCTTTAAAAAAATGACATCATTTGTCGTTGTTGGGCGGAAATCTTGGATTTATAAAACTTTCAGGAAGTACAAAAAGGGGTTCTAACTTCTGCCCATTATGGTTCGAGAGCCCATTTTTCAGCCCAACAGTCCGTAAAAGTGTTAAAGGGATATTTCAAATTTTCAACCATGTTTGGGATCATTTTAACGTCTAACCAGGCTTTTGTTAGCACCCCAGGTTGTTTTTACGTTGCTTGCTTCAATATCTAGATATTTGATTTCAGACACACCCCCTTCCTATATGAACTCGTTGTAACTCCATTTCAACCATGATAAATTCATTGAAAACACCTTGTCCTTGGTTCTGGTGAGTGATATTGTCCTTCTAATGCATGAGGGGGCCGTGTTTTTTTGAATTAATTTTTTTATCCTGCGATTTTTGTAACCCTTTTTTTTCACCCGGTGCCAATTTTCTAAGTGATCCTGGGCGCTACACCAGCCCTACACCAGCGCTACACCAGCCTCCCACAGACCAGCCAGGGCCGAGCTCATGCCTCCTTCAACGCATGAGAGCCAACTGACCTTCTTGTCACCTGACAGGGGGGAGTTTCCCCGGTAGGACGTAGCGCGTGGAAGGAACACGTTATTCCAACCAGTTCCCTTCCCCTCCATCAGGCGCCCCGGCTGTCGTGGGCGAGGCGGTAGGGGGCTGTGTTTTTTCAATTACTTTTTATTTTTTTCTGAATCATTTAAAAAATATATATGAATCAAATAAATGAAAATAGTAATTGAAAAAATACGGCCCCCTCATGCATTAGATTAGAAGGACAATATTAGTCACCAGAACCAAAGACGGGTGTTGTCGATGAATCCATCACGGTTAAAATAGAGTTTGAAGTTACAATGGGTTTGTATAAGAAGGGGGCGTGTCAGATAAAATGAATACCAAATATCTAAATACTGAATCAAGCAACTTAAAAACTGTCTGGGGTGCTCACAAAAGCCTGAGTAGACGATAAAATGAACCCAAACATGTTTGAAAGTGAAATATCACTTTAAGTTAGTTTAGACTTAGATTGGCCTGCAGAATTCTAACCCGGTTTACAGTTCTCTAATTCAGTGGTTCTCAAAGTGAGGTCAAAGTAGGCGGTTACTGTACTGATAGGCGGTTACTGTACCGCATATTTTGGAGTGATCTTGATGAAGATGCTTGTCTTCTTGTCCCAAATGAGGATGAGTCCGTTGTCGGCCTCCACCACCAGGTAGATTCCTACAGAACTGATGTGGAACGGGACTGCCTGGTTCCCGTCGCTGTGGACCAGCTGGTAGCTGCCGTCGCTTAGCTGCAACTCTGAGTCCTAAGGACACAAATACATGCAATGGGTGACTCTGTTTCTGCTGTTTTATTTTTTTTATTTTTAGTGTTACATTTAATTTATTTTCACACAGCCTTATGGCAGCACGTTTTTCACACAGCGGTATATGATACTAATGTTTCTAAAAGAACATGTACACAGGACATTTCCCATTCATATCCCAGTCATATTCATATTTAATTTTATACATGACAATTGCACATGTTATTATATTGATTATCTTTTTATATATATATATATATATATATATATAAAGGTGTAATTTTACCCAGAGGAAGATCTTGATGGCCCTGGAGCAGGTGGTTCCTGTGGTTCCACAGGGAACGTCCTCAGTGATCACTCTGAAGCTGCCATTGGCTTGTTGAGTGCCACAGTAGTCCTGAAGAACATCAGAGGACAATAGAGAACATTAGGGAACATTAGAGAACATTAGAGAACATTAGAGAACATTAGGGAACATTAGAGAACATTAGAGAACAATAAAGAACAATAGAGGACATTAGAGGACCTTAGAGAACAATAGAGAACATTAGAGGACCTTAGAGAACAATAGAGAACATTAGAGAACAATAAAGAACAATAGAGAACATTAGAGAACATTAGATGACATAAGCGGACATTAGAGGATATGAGAGGAGATTAGGGAACATTAGATGACAATAGAGAACATTAGAGGAGATGGGGGGGGGGGGGGTGAGGTGGTCATGGGGCATGGCTTTCATATAGGATTGTGGCAAACGCCCGAAGCCAATATCTCACACTGGCAGCTACAAAAGATAAGTGTTAATCAACACGCTCGTTGGCGTCAGCAATATAAAGCAAATATAAAGCCTGGGGTTAAAAAGAACAGGGAATTGTCTGACAGAAATGATTAATGCCCCCCCGCTGTCTTGTGAAGAGAGAAGTTGAGTGGAAACGGTTAAACAACACTTGGGTGAATGTTTAGCTGCCAGTGTGAATGCAGCGTAAGAGTATATTCCCACCTGTGTTAGAGTATATTCCCACCTGTGTTAGAGTATATTCCCACCTGTGTTAGAGTATATTCCCACCTGTGTTAGAGTATATTCCCACCTGTGTTAGAGTATATTCCCACCTGTGTTAGAGTATATTCCAACCTGTGTTGGAGTATATTCCCACCTGTGTTGGAGTATATTCCCACCTGTGTTAGAGTATATTCCCACCTGTGTTAGAGTATATTCCCACCTGTGTTAGAGTATATTCCCACCTGTGTTAGAGTATATTCCCACCTGTGTTAGAGTATATTCCCACCTGTGTTAGAGTATATTCCCACCTGTGTTAGAGTATATTCCCACTTGTGTTAGAGTATATTCCCACCTGTGTTAGAGTATATTCCCACCTGTGTTGGAGTATATTCCCACCTGTGTTGGAGTATATTCCTAGCCTGGTAAACCCTCCCTCCGGAAATCTCAATTCTATTTGATTCCAGGAGTGAGTCTGGCCTGATAGCCCATTGTGGGGGTTTCTAGTGGAATTACCAGCTAACCGAGCCTATCAGCGTCGTCGCACATCGTTCTGTGATTGACAGCGACAGTTGGCCAATCAGGTGGCGAGTTCGAGTGAGCCCAAAACACGAACGGCAGCCATCTTTTTCTGTCCGCTATAATCTCCGCGATTTTTTGACTTCAAAAAGCTCTCTAACTTCTATTTTGAGGCACGGAATTTACTTATAAGATATCGTTTGGATAGAATTTAGTTGTTTAACTTCATATATGTGGTCAATTAATCATGACAAAGCCTATTTAAAAATAAAAATTTAGAGAACCGGTAGGGGTGGGCAGTGACACCCATGTACCCGAATAAGGCAACCCATTTTGGGCTTGGCTGTCTCAAAAGTCCCGTTGACGTCACATTAGACTGGTGAACTGCTGATTGGCTGAAGGGGAAAAAATATCATTGGCTGAAGGGGTTGTCAGTCAACGGTATTACTTCCGCCCAACTCAGCCTGCAGCCAATATTGCAGAATGGGCGATCAGCCCAGACTCACTCCTGGAATCAAATAGAATTGAGATTTCCGGAGGGAGGGTTTACCAGGCTAGTATATTCCCACCTGTGTTAGGGCGCGCTCCCACCAAGAGTTGGCTGGCCGCTGATAAACGCAGGTTGTGCGCGGCCACAGTTTTTTGCAGCCAGCAGATTCTAAAAAACGGGAGTGTCGCGCCTGTCACTCACTTTCAGGAGCCCGCACCGCCTGTGCCTGCTGCCTTGAGCACCATGTTGCTTCCTGAGTCTTGAGACGGTCCGCCTTCGACTCACCCGATTGGACAGAGGGGGAAAATCAGCGCCTGCCTCCAGCAGTTTTATGCTTAGTCGCGGAGAGCAGATAAACGCAAGGTCTGCGCGACTAGCGGAAAAATCTGCTCTTGCGTGAATCAACGCATTTGCATTGACAATGCATTGGCAGATTCTGCAAACAGCGGCCAGCCAACTCTTGGTGGGAGCGCGCCCTTAGAGTATATTCCCACCTGTGTTAGAGTATATTCCCACCTGTGTTAGAGTATATTCCCACCTGTGTTAGAGTATATTCCCACCTGTGTTAGAGTATATTCCCACCTGTGTTAGAGTATATTCCCACCTGTGTTAGAGTATATTCCCACCTGTGTTAGAGTATATTCCCACCTGTGTTAGAGTATATTCCCACTTGTGTTAGAGTATATTCCCACCTGTGTTAGAGTATATTCCCACCTGTGTTAGAGAGTATTCACAGCTGCCTGCAAAGTTGAAGCGTTTCCTGTCAAACGTGATGTAGTGTCCGTCGCCGTAGACCGAGCACGTTCCATAACACCGGTCGCTGGAACACTGCCAACTGCGGTCCTTACAGGTACTATGCATGGAGGAAGAAGATAATAATAAAAATAATAATAATAATAATAATAAGGGTAATAATAATAATAATAATAATAATAATAATAATAATAATAAGGGTAATAATAATAATAATAATAATTGCAAAGTAATGAGAAATGATTGCTAGCTTCCCAATAAAGGGTATGACATTCTTGATTGCATGTTTAAACTATTAAACATGTTGCCACAGGTCTAGTTAAAGGGGTTGTAAGTGATTGTTGTTGTTAAATTAAGTGTTAAATACTGTAGCTCCATATTCCCATATTAATGATTGCTACAGTATAGTGTGTTTGTTCAGTAACAGGGATCTCCCTTTCTCTTCATCTCTTTAGTATGCAGAAAACACATTTTCAGGTCAGGATACCAATTTCACCCAAGCATGAGAGAAAACTCATGCAGGATGCAGGATTTCTACCATGCTTTTCTTTGGTAAGATTATTTACAATTAAGAGTAAATAAAAAACCTTGGAAAATGTGAAAAATGTGTAATAATTTTGACAAATCTTGAATGGGATGCCTGGCACAACATATCTTCAGTTGGGAGTCTGTGGCCAAATTCATTTGGGGGTCCTTGACATGAAAAGGTTTGAGAACCCCTGCTGTATCTGTATCTTACCAGGTGTTACAGTCCACCTTGATACTGGCTCCAGGCTGATAGAGGGCGCCGTTGTGAATGCATGGACACACGTCTGGCTTGACGCAACCTCCTTTACCGTCCGACACCAATCCAGATGGACAAACACACCCAGACACACACTCTGTGCTGACCTGAGGGTTAAAATAGAACCCTGAGCGCAATACAACCTCTGAATGAATAGATCTGTATAATAAGTAATAGTTATCAACTTGTATGGTTTGTCAAAGCAATGGTCAAATATATTTTGGTGACACTTTCTATGAAGCCCATGTCTAGATAATGCATTATAAACATACTTATAAGGTAATATAATCTGCCTAGAACTCTATAGTTATAGTTATAGTAATAAGCACTCATACATACTCACAATGCTTTAAAACCATAGGATGCATAGCAAGTGCTACCATAATAACACATTGCGGGCCCTATTTTGACAGCGGAACTTTATGGCATGGCGCATGGTTTTCAGTTGCCACACCAATTTTACTATCAGACGCATTATGGTGGGTGCAATTTGTTAGTGTCTGGCACAACACGCCTGAATTAGTCATGGGTGTGTTTTCAGCATTACATTAATTAACCAATTAGATTGTCAGCTGCCATCACCTATGCATAATTATGCACATTCCTATTTAGGTGGTAGTGTTATTATTATGTGATATAATGATGTCAAGAGACGCGGCGGAAACAAAATCTCTCTTCTCACCCAAGCGTCACATTGAAACGAGAGGTGTCCAAACACAGTGCATGGCCGTTACTGTGGTCAGAATCACTGTGGCCAGACAAATCAACTTTATATTCACATGCTCGTTCTCCGTTAGGTTATTATATTAA
>NC_137607.1:13147776-13195276 GCF_963280865.1 Gymnoscopelus braueri
GTGTAAAGCGGTGGTCCCCAAACCTTTTTGCTCCAGACCAAAAAAGAGAAATGTCTTCCCCGGACCCAAACTAGTGAAAATAGCAGGACTGGACTACTGCAACGCACTCTTCATTGGGATTCCTGGCAAAAGTATTCAGAAGATGCAATACATCCAAAACAGCACTGCCAGGGTCCTAATGAGAGTGCGTAAGCATGATCATATAACACCGGTCCTATTTTCACTGCACTGGCTCCCCGTTTCAGCTAGGATCGACTACAAGGTCCTGCTGATCACCCACAACTGCATACATGGACATGCCCCTCCCTACCTACAGAAATTAATTAGGCCCCCACAAAATTCCACCCGCACCCTCAGATCTACGAGCAGATTCCTCCTCGATGTCCCTGGTACAAATCTACGTACTATGGGTGACCAGGCCTTCTGCTCGGCAGCGCCGCGCCTGTGGAACAGCCTTCCTATTGACTTGAGAGCACCACAGACCCTGGACTCTTTTAAAATAGGCCTGAAAACGTTTTTGTTTCAGAGGGCATTTTTGTGTTGAATTGTTGTTTAGTCACATCTGTTTTTAAATCCTGCTTTTTAACTTTATATGATTGATGATGTTTTACCATGCGGCACTCTGAGATTCCTTGTGAATGAAAAGTGCATTACAAATAAAATTCATTATGATTATTATTATTATCATAATGGCCTAAGTGCCAGTTGCTTCTTTTTGGCTTGTTTTCCTAGATCTGGTTGCTTATTTCTCTCACAACATCTGGCAACACTGATGCAAGTTCAACTCTGCCGTCTCTCGTCTAAAGATAACAGATGTGTCGCATCGCCTTGACAACTTACTGTTCTGTCTGGAAGCGGATCACGTAATAAATGCTCTCATGTGTAACAGGGGCGGACTGGCCATTTGGCATACCGGGCATGGCCGCTGGGCCAGTGGGCCTCCAAAGAATCTTTTTTGCTCCCGTTTTAGGATTATTACGGTCATTTCCGGGTCGCGCGGCCCAATTATTGCTTACGTTAACGTTTGGGCTGGGATGCTTTCCAGCAGTGGCGTAATTTACACAGGGTTGCTGGGTCAAAACAGTGAATCCCCCCCCCCCCCCCCCCCCCCCCCCCCCCCCCTGTTGACAAAACGGTCCGGCGGGGGGTGGTGGGCCGGTTCGGACCAAAATGCCAGGGCTGAATTTTGGTCACAGTCCGCCACTGATGTGTAATGAGAATAAAGAAGTTTACAAGGTTTAACCCCATTACCAAAATAAAAGGCTAATAAAACGTGGAAAGGATATTATACAAGCCTTTTCTAATGAACATTGCGCACCTTTACCGAGGTAAAAAGATGATGAAATCCAGCATACAAGTGGAACGCTGCTATCCGATTATGGACCAGAGCTTATTGATTACTTATTGATTAAATTAGTTAATTTTTGATTAATATATCACTGTCCTACGTCGGAATGGGGAATGGATCTTCTGGACACTGCTTTCATCCACTATAGTTTCCTCATCAGATGGTAAGATTTATTAGGCTGTTGTGTGTGGCGTTCATGTGATCAATATACAGTAGCCTACAGTAGGCTATTACAAATTAATACCGCGGCACGGACACTGGAGATGCAAGTCAGTCCCTCCGCAATTTCAGGGCATCATAGTCTATTTTCATTATTACGTGACACGTTGGGCGCTGGCGCAAACACTGATGGGACCTAATAATTCAGCTCTAAATGCAACTGATAGCCTAGAAAATAAATAAAAAGCGGTGGAATCTACATAATTTTTATTTTGTATATATATGTGTTGACAAATGTTGGCCAAATACATATTTTATTTGAGGTTTGCCACTGTTGTAATTGATTTTGGCATGAAGAATAAAGCATTCTAAACACATGCGCAAATTTCAGCCCTGGTAAGACAGCCTCGGGGCTGGAACGTGCGCACCTCACGCTCAAAGCACAGACCAAAAAACATTAATGAATCTGACTGCAGGTGTAGGATTTGTCTTAAATGCCGGTAAGTACAAAATATGGTCGTAAATCGCTTAGTGAATCGGGGCGATTATTGTTACAATACATACTGTACATTACTTCCGTTTACTTCAGACCTATACTCACCACAGACAGAGTTTCTCCAGCCGCTGAGCTGGACACCAGCAGCAGAGCAGGCGTGAACGTAGGAGGACATGACAGCACACATGCAGCCCTCACTCTTCTCGCAGTTACACGTGTCATACATGCAGTTCTGTCAACACAAACAACACAGGTACACGTGTCATACATGCAGTTCTGTCAACACAAACAACACAGGTACACGTGTCATACATGCAGTTCTGTCAACACAAACAACACAGGTACACATGTCATACATGCAGTTCTGTCAACACAAACAACACAGGTACACGTGTCATACATGCAGTTCTGTCAACATAAACAACACAGTTACACGTGTCATACATGCAGTTCTGTCAACACAAACAACACAGGTACACGTGTCATACATGCAGTTCTGTCAACATAAACAACACAGGTACACGTGTCATACATGCAATTCTGTCAACACAAACAACACAGTTACACGTGTCATACATGCAGTTCTGTCAACACAAACAACACAGTTACACGTGTCATACATGCAGTTCTGTCAACAGAAACAACACAGGTGTTATGGAACAGGTGTTATGGAAACAACACCCAAGCCCTGGTCTTCTCTGCAGCGGAATACTGCGCCCCAGTCTGGAGCAGAAGCCCTCATGCGAGAAAGGTCGACGTGGCTATCAATACCTCACTCCGAATAGTAACTGGATGCTTAAAGCCTACCCCTGTGTCCCTCTTGCCAGTCCTCGCGGGAATAGCACCGGCCGGCCTCCGACGGGAGGCTGCCACCCTCGCCCTGGCCAGGAAGGCACAAAAGTATGACTGGCACATCCTACACAACACCACAATAACACCAGCACCTCCAAGCAGACTCAAGTCCCGCCTCCCCTACAACAAGGCAGCACAAGAGATGCTCAACTCCACCTCTGAGGACATCTCCAGAGATGCATGGTTGGCAGCAGCTTGGAAGGAGGAGTGGGAGTCAGCCGGGCCCTCCCGAATCCACCGTTACATCTGGGACCCAGGAGATGGCGCCATTGGAGGAGACGACCTACCACGCCGGCAATGGACCACACTGAACCGTCTACGAACTGGGGTCGGTCGCTTTAAAACATCAATGAAGGCGTGGGGCTTGGCGGACAGTGCGGCATGCGAGTGCGGTGACCCTCAGCAGACCGCCGACCATATAATCACCATCTGCCCCTTATATAGACCACCCTCGGAAGCCAGCCTCTTCGACCTAGGACCAGAGATGCGGGCATGGCTACACGACACCGAGTTGGACCTCTGACGTTACACGAAAGAAGAAGAAGAAGAAACAACACAGGTACACGTGCCGTACATGCAGTTCTGGAAACAACACAGGTACACGTGTCATACATGCAGTTCTGTCAACAGAAACAAGACAGGTGTTATGGAACAGGTGTTATGGAAACAACACAGGTACACGTGCCGTACATGCAGTTCTGTCAACAGAAACAAGACAGGTGTTATGGAACAGGTGTTCTGGAAACAACACAGGTACACGTGCCGTACATGCAGTTCTGTCAACAGAAACAAGACAGGTGTTATGGAACAGGTGTTATGGAAACAACACAGGTACACGTGCCGTACATGCAGTTCTGGAAACAACACAGGTACACGTGCCGTACATGCAGTTCTGGAAACAACACAGTTCTTATGGAAAGGATTTATGGAAAGGTGTGTCTGACTACGTCCCCAGAGAATCAACCAACCGGATCTTAACGCGGTGCGACACCGTCCTGAGCTATAGTGGAGGGAGAGGTCACAGACAGGGCTACATTAGGGACGGGACGATAATCGCTTATTGTGATAAAAAAAGAAAATGCTCACAATAATCATATTGTAGAGATTTTCATTTATCGTGATATTGTCAATCATACATTTAGGTAGCTGATATATTGCACTTTTACCTTAGCGCTAGGTATACTCTTGGTTGCTTGTTTTTGCAGAAAATGCACTTAAGACTTCTGGTGATTAGTAGTTTTCGTTCCCTACCTATGTTGAATGCACTTATTGTAAGTCGCTTTGGATAAAAGCGTCTGCTAAATGACTGTAATGTAATGTAATGTAATACACTGGACATTGTGCGTCGGCTTCATACTTGGACCATTCGCCAAAATTGCCGAGCTCTAAGCTCACAACGCGTTGTGTTGTGAACTTGTAGATATGAAATATTTTGGTTAGATCTGCTATTTTTGGCTTTTGGATTATTGCAATAATATATATATATATATATATATATATATATATATATATATATATATATATATATATATATATATATCCTCACTCTAATATAATTATTATTATTTTGGCCTCGATAATTGTGACATGAAATGTTCATATTGTTACATCCCTAGGCTACATACTGTATAGCTAAGCTACTGGCCCAACACTGGCTGTGTGCTGTTGCTGTATTTATGTGAAGCTGTATCAGAAAAGTACTGTGCTGTGTCAGGCACTCGGAAATGAGCGTCACGATTGGCACAGACATGCGCAGAGTAAGTTCTGTCAGGGAAGTACAGTTGTTGGTGGCCGACCATTGGGCCGCCTCAGCTCCACGTTCACATCCACTCATCCAATCACACACTCATTTAATTCTCAGACCGCTCTATTTAAACTGGAAGTTTGCACTACTCAGCCCTGCTTGCTTTTGCTGCTGCTCTCACCACTTCTGTCTTGCTAAAAAACCCTCCACCACCCCAGCTACCACTTGTTGTTTTGATCTGCTGTTTATGTATGGGGGAGACCCTATGGTTGGGAGATGCGCTTTATCAGCGTACCTAAAAGCAGATCCAATTCATCGCCAAACCATGACAAATATATTGCTCATTCTATATTCAATACAAATATCTTATCCATTCATGAGTTGTCCTTTATCCATTCATGAGTTGTCCTGACAGAACTGGTGACAAACAAACTGACACTGTGGGAGCCGACCCAGGGTGCAGCCAGGAAAGGAAAGAGTAACACCACCTACATAGATACACTGTGGCGGATCTTACAACACTGCAGCGCTCAAGATCCTGATGCTTGACAGGAGGGTGTGGAGTAGCCTGGGACCAGACGAATCTGCCAGTGCAAAAAAAAAATTGCCCTCTGCGATTTGGGTCTGGCACCGCTCCGTGGTGAATCCATTTCCTGCTCCCGAAGTCTGGGGTGACCAATCAGGGCCCAGTATTCAAGTATGGGAGACTGTAATTTGTAGTTGGTTGTAGGTCTAACCAATTGCGTCCAGAGCCATTGTTTTGATCCCGCCCCTTAGGCAAAAAAAAGTCCTCATAGAAGCACCAGACTCATATACACGCAGTGATATAGTCTGGCTACGTGAGGCTAGGTGTGGAGGGCTGCAATAGGCTCTATGCACAGCAGCCATATTGTAAAGAAATTGGGTCTCTTCCTTACTTCATTCACAGGTGATACCAATCTTACTAATTAAGGCTCTGTTCCATTTTTATCACAGTGGTTCTCAAACTTTTTTATTCAAGGACCCCCATAACTCTGAGAGTTACACACCCGTAAGGGGCCATTTGGAACCCCCCCCCCTCAAGGAACCATGAGGGTCCCTGGACCACACTTTGGGACCCACTGGTGTTTCCAGTGAGCCAACATGCACAACATCAGCCCCCTGACTCTGTTTGACCAGAATGGAACAGAGCCTTCATTAGTATCATTGGTAACACCTGTGAGGGGGGTAAGGAAGCAGCCCAATTTCTCTCCAATATGGCTGCTGTGCATAAAGCCTATTCACGAGTCCCGAGTTGGTGTTAGCTATAGACAGTACTCTCAGCATCGTCGCATGGCATCACATTGTGCTGGGACTTACGTCTTTATAGGTGTCAGGACTGATCTCGGAGTGACACGGAGCAAACACCCCCTGCTGGTCGGTCAGCAGAGCGCACCGGTGCTGTGCGTACTTCTCTGTAACAACACACAAACTAGTTAATTCATCAAACAATAATTAGTTTAGTACAGTAGATGTTGTGTAAGGAAATGTAAAATGTACATACCTACACATATCTCTATTTAATAGACACTATTGCATTGGAATTATTAATTAATTAATTAGTCTACATTGCATATCTGCTGTCTTGACATCACTTCTATTTCAAGAAAACCTATTTCATGACTATGAATTATTCAATTAATTAGACTGCTGGTGCTTACAATAAAACAAGTTGACATAAACAGTGACTTTGAAAGATTTTTAGCACACACTTTTGGAGCTAATATCCATGACTCATTTTTTAAACACATTGATACAAGTGGAGAATATGTATTGATTGAAAAAGTATTATGTATTTATACATAGTAACATTAATCAGTATTAAATGATGCATTTGTAACTACTGATAGGGTACAAATGACATTGTATTGTGTACGCAGAGATCATGATATCATTTACCTTTTTCCAGGCTCAGACTGCAGGGATTGTCAAAGTGTGTTTTGACGTCAGCACATTTGGCGAGGTTCTTCCAGCTGTTGACGAAGCCCACGGCCGTGCCCTCCGTGACCCCGCCCAGGGTCATGAAGTCATCGCCCTGGTTTGAGTTGAAATTCCCACATAGACCTAAAGCAAAAAAACACAGAGACTGATGGGGCAGGGACACTCAGGGTTCATTGAGGGGGTTCCATGGACCCTTAGAGGTCTGTAACACTCAAAGTAACGGGGGTCCTTGAAATTATGAAGCCAAAGGAAGGAGCTCTATTTTATAAACCTCAAATTTTATTCACACAGCAGCAAGAATGACATTTCAACTAAGCTCCTATTTCTTTCAAAGTTTCAAAGAAAAAAAAACTGGAAATTGTTTCTACACTCATTTTATCATTAAAATCGTACTTTTTACAATTATGTGGGGGCCCGCTTACAATTTTGCTAGCCCTGGCCCACACAGGTTGAGAAACACTGGTTTAGGACTCTCCCAACATGGAATGGACACTGGACTCAGAAATGTGTCACGGGTGGGGCCGTAATACCAGTGTTGATTTCGTCGAAAAAAGTTCGTCGACTACCTTTTTTCACTGACGAAGATAAAAGAGATAAAAACGAGCTATGATGACTAAAACTAAGACTAAATATATTTACAGTTTCGTCAACAAATAAAAACTAGACTAAAATGTTAATGAGGGACTATAGTGGAGAAGAGATCCAGTAGAACTAAAAGACAAGTCATTTTATGTTTGGTTGCGCTCGGCTGCTGCACTCTGAAAATAGCAGATCTACAAGCTCAAAACGGTCGCAGGGTGGCACGTTGTGAGCTTGTAGATCGGCTATTTTCAGCATGCAACCATAAGTGCAAAATCAGGCATTACGACGCCACCAAGGCACCGCCAAAATACATCTTAGTCGACCAAATTAACAGTAGATTTAGTCGACTAAAACTAGACAAAAACTAAAACATTTCAGATGACTAAAATATGACTTAAAAACAAAATGGAATTTTATTCAAAAGACTATGACTAAAACTAACAATACCGTAATACGTACCGCGGGTGTTGCCTCGGTGCCGGTGGTCTGCAGTGATGTAGAGCTGCATGACGGGCTGGACCTGGACCTGGAGCTGCACACCCAGAGACGTTTGGACCACCAGGTAGAAGGAGGACGCTCTGAACGTGGACACGCCAGCTGCAAGGTGGAGAAAGAAGGAGAGGACTTACCGCAACGCAACGCATGTGTACATACACCCAGTGGTGGAAAAAAGTACTACATTTAAAAAGAAAGGAAATTGTAGTGGAGTAAAAGTTCAATATTTGCCTCTGAGATGTAGTGGAGTAGAAGTAAAAGTGTTGAAAATCAGAAATACTCCAGCAAAGTAAAAAATACCTCAAAGTTACTTTCCACCACTGTGTACACCAGTGTTAATTTTGATGACTAAAACTATGGCGAAAAATGTTTGTCGACTATACCTTTTTTTCCACTGACAAAAACTAAATAAAAACGAAGCTATGATGACTAAAACTATGACTAACTAGACTGACAACTTCGTCAACAAATACAAACTAGACTAAAATACTCTAGTAGAGATTCAGTAGACTAAGACAAGTCATTTCATTTTCGGCACACAGCTAAGTACATCAGGCATTACGACGGCATAAAGGCCTGCCAACAGTTGACTAAATCAACTGTAGATTTAGTACACTAAAATCTTATGATATTTAATCAACTAAAACTCAGAGGATTAAAGTATGACTAAAACTGAATGTAATTTTAGACATCTCACCAACAGAGAAGGGCAGCTCAGAGTAGATCCCATTTACAAAGACTTTGCCGCTGGGCAGGATGTTGATGACCTGCATGAAAGAAAAGAACATGTTAGTAGACATAATCTGATGCATGAGTTCAGAGAGGCTGTTACGTATAGTTAAAGGTGGTGTAAGTGGTATTTTATTTTGTTGAAATAAGTGTTTATTTAATAACAGGGGTCCTGTTGCATACGTATATTTTCCTGTGAGTTACAAATGTAATCCAGTCAGGAGAGAGAACTCATCCTGGATACAAGACAAACTATGTTTTTTTCCCTCAGGGTAGTGGCAACTCATCTAGGGACCCCACAACATCATTTGGGGACCCCCCTGGGGTCGGGACCACTGGGCTTAGGCACTCCTTCATACAACCACATAATTATCATCCTGCAAGCTTTTAGTATGAGTAGCTAAGAGAGCAGCCGTGGCAGTAACTTGTACCTGAAGAAGGCTACCTGCCGAAACGTTGGTTTCTTTTTACTCTGCGTCCAAAAAACAAAGCACTGGCACTTTGGCTTAGCCTGATTATCAGACTGAAGCTGCATGGAGCTTCAGTCTGACATTGGCTCCAGTGTAGGCGATTACAAGGGGGAGGGGATTAGAATTTAACTGAACAATTTGAATTGGTTTAGAATTTCCCTAAACCAATCACAAGGGATCCCCACCCCCACCTCCGACTCTCATTGGACGGTACTTTTTGTTTACCGAATAAATCCTAGGTTCACATTACAACACCAGACCAAGAGGGGCTGTGCACTCAGAGAATGGGCGGGGTCTTTATAGATTATTCTGCCATGGGCCGGCACCACTACAAGGACTTTGGTGTGCGTAGCATTCTCGTAAACACAAAATAATACATATTGTAGTGATGTGGATACTCACTGTGTTGTGTGCCGGCAGAGCCAGGGTAACAGACTTCAGACACGTCTGGCTGGCTATCAGTCCACACTGCTCCAGATCTCCCAGTAACACATACTGGTCGCCGGAAGAGTTCTGATGACATAAACAGTGATGTTCATTTCAGAGAAATGGACTCATATACTGTATATATATACCTTGACTGGAGAGTAGCAACTTAGTAAGTTATACATAGCACAAGTAGGTAATCAAATAAATCAATAATATATATTTATATATAATGCCCGGAATTCGAACCCAGGTCTCCCACGTGGTAAGCCAACATCTTAACCACTAGGCCAAAGGGACATCCCTATTGCTTGGGGGAGATAATAGACTTTCAGGTCATCAGGCTGAAGTTGTGAACCACTCTGTTACACATATATATATATATATATATATATATATATATATATATATATATATATATATATATATATATATATATATATATATATATATATATATATATATATACATACATATATATATATATACATACATACATTTGTTTTGGTTGCCCAAAAATAGACCCTTCTACCAAAAAAAACAGCCAAATACAGCAAGAGGGCAGTGTGTTTCTGCAGGTAAACACCACCACACTACTCTAGTGGCTGATAACTGCTGATATAGAGAGAGATGATGGATACAAATGTATATATTGTTTGCTAAACACAGGGCAAAGTAACATGCCTTTAAAAAAAATCATGTTTGAAATAAAAAAGTATATCGTTTAGTACAGAATGTTTGTAGAGAAAGCAGCTGTAATACCCTGGCCAGCACGTAGGAGCAGTCTCCATGGAAGGTGTAGAATAGACCATCAAAGGTGTTAATGTGAGCCCCTCCCTCCACAGAGCAGGTTCCTGTGCACTCTTTCTCCTGACAGTTCCACTGGGCACCCTCACACACACTGCGGGTGAGACAATGATAATGTTAGACACTGGTGGATCTCAGAGGTCCTTGGGGGAGATCCAGGGGGTCCCCAGAAAAATGAGGAACATTTTAAGCCAGGGGTCTTCAACGTTTTTCAGGCCAAGGACCCCTTAGCTGAGAGAGATATGAAGCAGGGACCCCCACTACATATTGTATAAAATTGTGTGGCAGATTAAACTTTTTCATAGATTGCGTAGTTAGCTTCATAGACTTGTTTGACAGCACTATCATCGATGTTGTGTGAAGTAATGTGTGTTTGTTTGTTTGTTTACACATTATATTTTCATATAGATTCATGCTAGTGTGTATTTTCATTTAACCACGTCTTAAACCCTCAATATTTTGTAAACGTGACCTTTGGCTCTCTACTTGGTCTTCTCTCTTTTTCCCTTATACACCAAGCTGAAAATAGCAGCTCTACAAACTCACAAAAAGCTTTCTATCACACAAAGATTAGGTGCCCCCCCCCCCCCCCGTCCCTGCAGTAACTCTGAGGACCCCCTAGGGGATCTCAGACCCCCCCCCGTACATACCTGCTGCTATGTGGACCTACCAATGTGTTACCACTTTCACACTTTATGCTTAACCTCATGTACATATGGTACTGCTGGTCATAATTCCTTGCTGTCGGGCAGAAACAAGCTAACTAAATTTTTATGCTTTTGCATTTTTTCCCCATAAATTAGTGCTATTGAACATCCTTTACGTCTGTGTGTTGGTAAAAAATAATATTGAACCAATGAAAAGTATTAAAAAACACTTCTGACAAAACCAGCTAACTCCATTGGTTCCTCAAACTTTCTGCTAAGCCAGGGGGTGGAGTTAGCTGGTTTTGCTGACTCCAGGCTCCACCCCCTTTTGACCTCCAACCTCATTGTGAGCTTGGAGGTCCATTCAGCTGTTCTTATCGATGATGAACAAAACCTCCTAACTCATTTAGTTGGTTTCTGCCCGACAGCAGAGATATGCTATGTGTATGTAGATCTTGTTTTTATGTTCTCTTTAACATGCTTCTTTAATGTTTGATTTGATTCTCCCTGCTTTCCCTCTCTCTGTCCCCCCTCCCTTTCTCCTTTTCCCTTTCTGAAAAATGGAACTAGTGAAAAAAATAAAAAAATAGCAATAAAAACCAAACCATTGATACGAAAGTTGATAATTGAAACAGACAGACAGACAGACAGACAGACAGACAGACAGACAGACAGACAGACAGACAGACAGACAGACAGACAGACAGACAGACAGACAGACAAGCTCCAATTCAGTGTCCTACCAGGTCTTGCAGTTTCCATCATAGGACTGTCCAGGTGTGTAGATCTTGTTGTTGTAGGTGCAGGAACAGTCTTTGAGCGGGATACAGCCTGTCTGATTCACATCATCCTGCACCATACCTGAAGGTTACACAGCATTATGTTTCCATACATTATCCTCCTATCATTTGACAAAGCTCTATGAGGTAGGTAGGGTGGTGGTGAGACCAAAATTGTTCTGCCCGGTTCTCCTCAGTAGCTGGAGCTATTGATCGGAAATTACACACAGCCATTGACCATTACCATGTGCATGGAGCTGCAGAGCCGTCGATTTCTCCAACTGTCAGCTCTTTATTCGCGTTTTTATGTAAGAGAATGTCGCCATGGTTACGGCTGCCCTAGTCTGGGAGGCTTCGGCTCAAAGCCTGGACAGCAGGGGCGCGGCCACTGATTTCTGATTCAAATCAACAGCCAATGAAGAAAAGGGGGCGGGATCCACATGCAGTGGGTCTTACATGTAAATAGGAGCGACGGGAAGCAATTTCCCCTTGAGAAATTGCGGCCGCCATTGTTGTGTACTGCTGTTTGCCTCTCGTCGGACTTTTTAGACGAGTAGACCGGTAAGAGCGTAAGCGTGTCCGCTCAGATTCTGAGCGTAAGTTACATCCCGCCCACAAATACCAGGGCTTTGGCCCAGAAGTTCCTCGCCGCTCCCGTTTGTATGCGAGGCGAAAAACTTCTGGGAACTCAGATTACGGCTGCCCAGCTGTGGGATGGCCCCGCGAGCTATGGGATGAATGGCTCCCGGGTTGCCAGATCATGTGAGCATATCACCCCACGGATGCGTCAACCGGGTATGGACTAGTGTTATTAACTTGAAGGTTACACAGCATTATGTTACCCTATACATTATGTTATTAACATGAAGGTTACACAGCATTATGTTACCCTATACAATATGTTATTCACACGAAGGTTACACAGCATTATGTTACCCTATACAATATGTTAGTAACATGAAGCTTATACAGCATTATGTTACCCTATACAATACGTTATTCACCAAAAAAAAAAAAAAATCACAACATGAAAGGGAGAGTGAATGTATGCTTTCAACTGTGTGTCTTCATTTGAATGTTGTAACTTGTGGTCACCATCATCATCATCTTATGACAGTGGTTCTCAGCCAGTGGTACGGGGACCAGATGGGGTTCCAGGTGGTCCCCAGCTAAATGATGGAGAGTTGGTAACCAAATGGACCCTTATAGATCTTTAACTCCTGAGAGCGTAAAATGAAACCAAATGGACCCGTACTCAAGAGTTAAATTATTGTTAAACATCTGCATTACTTAATTAAAGAATTAATTTGATCAACGTTTGCCTGTTATCTCTCCTATGGTACCAACATCAACACAGCATGGAATTGCGGGCAAAATCGTATGCAACGATAACAAAATGTTTTTAGTTTTGGGTCTGAGAGGCTAAATCTCATCAAACGGTGGCTCCGTGGCTCAAATGTCGAATAAATAATGGACCTTGATATGAAAAGGGTTGAAAACCACTGTCTTATGATGATGATAAGAATAGCAGCAATCATTATAATGAAACAAACAACTATAATAGGGCCTATCATACTGTTATGTTAACTCTTTCAGTGCCAAGAGTATTTTCATAAAGTACTCCCAAACTGCCAGGAATTTGCGTTTTTTTTAATTTTGTAATTTTGTAATTTTTCATTCAAATAAATGATCTGATTGGGGTTTTAAACCCATAATACAGTTCTACCAGTAGAGAGCAACAAATCGACACATTGATGATCTCGCTGGCTCACTCACCCCCTCCCAAACAGGCTCACGTCATATCCGGTCAGAACCGGATGTTGACATTTTTGACAATCGTTGATCGCGCTAAATTACGATGTGAAACACGACTACGATGACTGATCGTCACCCAGACCAAAGAGAGTAGACGTGGACCTCTCCGTTTGTTTTTTATAACGTGTGAAAAACCGTGACTTTCCCTATTCTGGCCGAAAATCACCGGAGAAAAACAACGTGACCCGGAAATGAATTTATTTTTTTTACATCCGGCTCCGGGTGAGTCTGATGTAGTCAGGAAGCGAAAGTGATCATGAAAAATACACAGAATAGCGCGACCACAGTCAAAAGTTAAAACTCGGGATTTCTCGTGCTGGCACTGAGGGTACTCGGGAAAAACTCGGGATATGTCGGGGCGTGGCACTGAGAGAGTTAATGGTCAAAGTTGTAAAATGAGGCATATATATATAATGTGTTAAAGGTGTGAAAAGTAATAATGCAATTTAGGGGTGCCATGGGTGATTACATTATGTGTAGGGGTGCCCTCAGCCAAAAATGTTTGAGAACTGTGGATGTAGGCCTAGTGGACCGTATGGAAGGTCACGTGCGTGTGTACCATAGACAGTAAAAATAATCAACATCGTTACGACAATAGACTCTACAGACCGTAAATGAAGCCAATTTTTCAGCCATTTCAAATCCGCCATCTTTCTATATCGTGTCATATTGTGTCATATCCTAAGCAACCGGAAATTGGTTGGGTAGCTTGTCAATAGAGAGTGGGGGCGGGGATTGAATGCTATTGGTTGTGTAGCTTGTCAATCAAATCATCCCGCCCCTCCTAGAGCATACCCTACTTTATCGTCAATTTTAAAATGAATGGGACCATAATTTACCAAAACGCATGTCATGGTGATTGAAAGAAGACTTTAAACTAGCGACTGGAAGCATATAGTATTTATGAGAATGTGTATTAAGGTAATAAATTCCAATCTAAAGTTCGGCAAAAACCCGTCCACTTGCATTGAGAGTTATTTCTTCTGACACCAGCAGGGGTAAAACAGTGAAACTACAGGCCATTCATATGAACTGTCACTTCCTATATAGACTCAATTTCAAAGGCGGATGCTGGGCCCTTGGGTGTGTACAGTAGGCTACGTGTGCCGTACCTTGGGGGCAGAAGCAGCCGTCGGTGCAGTGGGTGTCACAGATGTGGCTGGCAGTTGGGTTTGAGCAGGTGTCAGTGCAGGGACTGCCACACTCTCTGTACTCCATGTTGGCAGGACAATGCCTCCCTGTGGACACACATCACATCACACCTGGTTAATATCAGCATTTGGTTTCCTGTCTTTAAAGTTACAATATGGGACCGATTTTAATTAATACAATGCGACGCATTGTGAGCTTGTATATCTACTATTTTCATAATATTGTTTGCACGCCAGAACTGTATAGAAGTATAAAATAATTGGTTATGTGCAGTGGTGTCATGGGGGCCACGGCGTGTGGCAGGTACATTTTTCACGCGCACCCACAAGGTACGGTGCACGTGCGTGGGGGGTGGGGGGGACTAGAACACATTTTCATTAGTTTAAAAAGACAAAAACTAAGCTAAAAAACATTTCCTATACATGTTTCCTTCTTTAGGTCAAATAAAATGTGCGCGTGCCGTGCGTGCTCGTGACATCATCAAAATACCGTTCCGCCAGAAAAAGAATCACCAATACACCCATGGTTATGTGGCTTCAATGGTTAAAGGTAGGGAACTATAAGTGTTTTTAAAAAATCTAATCTCTTCTGATAGTAATCATTGCTATAGAGTGTTTGTTCAGTAACAGGGGGTCTCCCTGTCTCTCCAGCTCTTTAATAAACGGAAAAGGCGGGCGGGTTGCCATTTTCAGCCAATCAGGAGAGACTACCCAATTGTCAGCGTAAATTGTGTTCCATTTCCAATCCGGAACTGCTCATTTCTTTGTATCGTCACTTCCAATATCACTTTCGTTTAATTTGAGCAAAACAATCCACAGTTGCAGCAGCCCTAGAATGAAATAAAGAAAAGCATGTGTCGGCTTGCGTCGTCCTTACAGCAGTGTTGGGGCGTCCTCCACTGTCGCGGCGTGCGTCCGGCGTGGACACACTGCCTGGAGAACTCTGACAGCGTGCTACACAGACACACGCCACCGCTGCCGAGCGTCGCGTTAGCCGTCACCGCACTGCTGTTGGCACCTGTCGATTCATTGTTTTTATTAAAAATGCTTTATTGGCATTATAACATATGTTTTACATTGCCAAAGCATACATATAACAGAACAAAGTAACAACATTACATATCATTGCTGTCAGGCAGAAACCTCATATCTCCATATATAGACCCATGTATTGTGGTAAATTAACACCCTACTACGTACTTGATCATACAAGGGTGTCACACAAATGTAATGAAAATAGCAGATCTACAAGCTCACAGGCGTTGTGGGCTTGTAGATCGGTTATTTTCACTATTTTAAATCATTTTAAAAATAATAATAGAAAGGGACGGTTTTGGACATACAAGATTTCCACCCGACAGTGATCATATAGCTACAGTATACAGAGACAACAAGTGAGTAACATGCAAAACAGTAACAGCCAAAAGGTGCATTTAGACATACATCCGAACATTAATAAGTGAAGAAGAAGCCACAATAGTAATAATGAAAACAAGTGAATAACAAACACTGAAACGATGATAACAGTGATATGCAGCAGTTTAGTGAGTTTGTCACCTGTCACCAGGCTGTCGTTGGCACAGTGACAGATGTCAGCCGCGCACACGTCCACGAACGAGGTCAAGTCCAGCACGTCCGCGCAGTCGCTGAACGCCGGAGCTGAGAACAGCTGCTCACACATGGGCTTCTGTACAGCAAGACAGGAGAGAAGACATACATGAGACCAAATTAAAGGCAGGGTTAGTGATATGTTTGGGTTAAAATATGAGGTAAACAGCTTTATATTCTGATAGCACTCATTGGGGGAAGCAACCTTAGGCACGGGAGCAAACATTTGTTAGCACAGGGGAGGGTGATGACTGGTATAAGTGTGAGAGAGAGGAACAAATAAAGCTCAGTTAAACTAAGTCCCCTCACATCTATATGCAAATTGTGTCCTGCACATAATTCTAAATTCATTCAAACTCTGAACTCTGACTGGGTAGGGAGGCTAGGAGATAGGTGGGTCTATTGATAGTCTAATGATCATTACATCCTGACATGAAAGAAAATATTTCTCAAGAAGAAGAAAGAAACATGTTATGTTATGTTATGTTGTTATTATGGACAATCAAAATATGTTGGAAATATAATATCTTTTGTCATAATCAAACTTAATGTTCATATGGTACACATATATATATTTTTTTAACATGGCACTTCATCTCAAAAAGGTTGCCGATCCCTGCTATAGAGTGTTTGTTCAGTAACAGGGAGTCTCCCTGTCTCTCCAGGTCTTTAATAAACAGAACATACATTTTCAGGTCACAATACCAATTTCATCCAACCAGGACAGAGATCTCATACAAGATACAGGATAAACAAGTGAAATTAGAAATGAAGAAACAAAACAAAATGAGCAGACACATTTTGAACTAGAACAGAAGCTGATCAATGATCTTTGTGGCATTCTCTCTCCTGATTGGTTGAAATATGTGACCCACCAGAACATGTATTTTCTGTTTACTATAGAGCTGGATAGACGAAGTTCGAGGGAATGTTTGGAAAAGCTTTGTTCTTTATTTAAGAAAAGGAAAGTATTGTCTTAAAATGACAACAGTATTCTATAGTTTCAAATGTATAATGTTATTTAGAGTTTAAACTGATGCTAGGTTCATTGTTTACCTGGTATCCTATAGTTACTTTCATTGCACAGATTATTATTTTGATTATGTTTAGACATACAAAAAAAAACAAAAAAAAAACAGGATTCCAATAAAAAATAATAGCAAAAATACATACAAGCTCAAAACGGATCGCACTGCGATGCGTTTTGAGCTTGTAGATCGGCTATTTTTGCTACTTTTGTGTGACATTGAATGGCGAAAAATACGGAGATAAGAGGTTTCTGCCCAACAGTATATGCAATGTGGCCCTCTGGAATGAAAGTGGAAATATAGTGGCCCTCTCCATCATCAAAGTTGCCCACCGCTGTTGTGAATAGTAAATTGTACCATGTTGTCGCAGCTCTCTGCCGGAGGTAAAGGGAAGTCAGAGCAGCTCTCAGTGGGACCATTGCCTCTCCACATGTTACCGTAGTCTGAGGGGGTCATCCTGGCACCTGATGAAACATAAAAAAAAGTTGAAATGTTACCTATACGGCATGTGGTTCTCAATGTGGGGTCCGGGGAACCCCAGGGGTCCTTGAGGTGGTTCCAGGGGTCCCCAGCCAAATTGATATCTGGGAACCAGACCCTGAAGTGTCTGTAACTGAGAGAGCGTACAAATGAACTACAACACAAGCTGGTTCCATGTGTACGCTCTCAGAGTTACATCAACGCTGATGATACTATACCGTGCAGATTGGGGGGTCCCGAATATCAAAATACTGTATCTTTTCAAACGGGGGTCCGCGGGCTAATATGTGTCAATTTGGGGGTTTGAGAACCGCTGACGGTAACTGAGGGGGACATTTTACCACCTAATGAATCAATGAATGCATATTCATACAGTACTAGATACATACATGCATGCATGCTTGCATACGTACGCACATACATACATGCATGCATGCATGCATGTATGCACGCATACATACACACACACATACACACACACACACACACCCACACACACACACACACACACACACACACACACACACACACACACACACACACACACACACACACACACACACACACACACATACATCAGGGGCGGCACATGCGCTGGGCAAACAGGGCAATTGCCCTGGGGGCCAAGTCCATAGGGGCGCCAAAGGGCGCTGTGCCACCACAGCTGAAAAATATTTTAGTTATTATTGCGCTCGCTATGACGTCAGTACAAAGCATTTCTGACAATTTGCCCGGGGGCGCTACATTGCCTTGCGCCTGGCCTGGCCTGGCACGCACGCACGCACGCACGCACGCACGCACGCACGCACGCACGCACGCACGCACGCACGCACGCACGCACGCACGCACGCACGCACGCACGCACGCACGCACGCACGCACGCACGCACGCACGCACGCACGCACGCACGCACACACACACACACACACACACACACACACATAAAAAGGTTACCATGGCTGTAGAACTCGCCGTTGAGCTGGGCTCCGTTGAAGTCACCACACAGACCACAGGTTTGGTTCTTGTACTTTGCGTCGAGCTCCACCTGCATTGGTGGACAGTTACAAAACACATCTACTTCAGTACTGTTACTTAACTGTACATGTTTTGAGTATCTGTAGTTTACTTGAGCATTTATACTTTTTGCATACTCCACTACATTTCTTGGAAGGGAAAAAGTGCATTATGAATGAACCACTTCAGCCGTATGTGTACGCGGCCTTCATGCCTAGATTTTCAGGCTGCTAGAAAATCCAGGGTGAAAACCCTGATGACTGGATTTGGACAGACATGTCATGTTTTGGGACATTTTGCACCTGTTAAGACAAAGAGATATACAGTATCATCGCTGTCAGGCAAAAACCTCATATCTCCATACCGGTATTTCAACTTCGTGTTTTTTTCCTGTTTGTTTTGTAAAATTATGGCGTACTTTGTCGTTTGATTGATTGATTGATTGATTGAATACGTTATTAGTCAGAAATGTAAACAGCACGAGGTACAGTCAGACATGAAGGCTAAAAGGGTAACACAAAAAAGTCCTGGGGACTTGTTTCCATTGTGGTCCTATCATATAAGAGTGATGCGCAAAAGTAGCCAAAATAGCCTATCTACAAGCTCACAACGCATTGCGATGCGACACGCTGTAAGCTTGTACCCTATATCCCAGAATAGAGATGCTGGGGTTCAAGTGGTTAATCGTAATGGTGAGTGCTACTCACCAGTAAAGAGTCCTTCTGGTTCCAGTAGGCTACCAGCCCCAGCTTGGCTTTGATTTTGATGTAGGAGACAGTCTGTTCAATGAGGACTCCTGATTCACTGTATGGAAGGATGATCCTACACACAAAACAGATTATGATTATTATGATTAGGATGAGGATTATTTTTAATTGTATTATTATTAGGTATTTGCTAGTTTTACTGGGTGAAAATAGTGTGCGTCGCGATGCGTCGCATTGCAACGCATTGTGAGCGTGTAGATCTGCTATTGTCAAATGACCCCCCCCCCCCCAGGCCAACTGACCTAAACTGATTCGACTGTGCTGGACTGGACATGATGTGTAATTGCACTTTTGAAATGCACAACAGCACTTTGCCAAGACTGTGCTGGTAACCTTTTTTGAAGGATTGCACCATGGCACTTTTCCTACTATACTGTATGTGCAGGGTTGGTAGCTTTTTTAATGTTTGTTTATGCTGTTTTTATGTTTGTTTATGCTGTTTTTAGTCTGGGTCTTTTATGTTTTTTAGATAGGCTTGATGTTTTATGTTACACTGCTAGTGACTGAGGGGGAACGATATTTCATTCTCTGTATGTATACAAAGTACATGGAAAAAGTGACAAATAAAGTGATTCTGATGATTCTGATTCTGACTTTTAAACGTTTGAAAACTTGAAATGGGATAATAGTACTTTTACTTTTGGTAAATTTTCATGACAATGCTTTTGTACTTTTATTCAAGTACATTTTGAATTCCGGACTTTTACTTGTAACAAAGTATTTCTATATTGCAGTATTGATACTTTTACTTAAGTAAAAATGTGGAATACTTTTTCCACCAGTGATGGGATGCATGCATAGCAAGTGTTTCCAACTCATATTTTATCTCATTGAGTTGTGCTTCTGGTTGTGACTCACGTCTCTCCGTTGACGACGACAGAGCCGTTGGAGGAGAGCTCCACCACGGCGCCATCAAGCTTCATGACGATGCCACTGATGGTGGGCGAGCCGCCCAGCACGCCGCGGCGCATCTGCACGTGGAAGTCGCTGTAGGTGGCGCCGCAGTGTGACGTCAGCACGTGGTTGCAGGTGGACGGCAGCTGGAACACGTCTCCGTCGAACGTCTTGTAGTGGAAGTTGCCCCAGGTGCTGCACACGCGGTCGTTATGGCCGGGATCTGCGCGCAACAACGGACACTTTTGTATAGTTATTGTATTTGTACAGTGGTGGAAAGTAACTAAGTACATTTACTGTAATTAAGTACAATTTTGAGGTATTTGTACTTTACCGGTGTATTTCCAATTTTCTATACTTTTACTTCTACTCCACTACATCTCAGAGGCAAATAATGTACTTTTACTCCACTACAATTATTTGAAAACTTACTACTTACTTTGCAGACTTTGCATTTTATACCTAGGCTATTTGAAAATAGCAGATCTACAAGCTCACAACGTGTTGCATCACGACGCGTTGTGAGCTTGTATTTTTATACCAATACTTTTGTACTTTTACTCAAGTAGGCCTACATTTTTAATTCCGGACTTTTACTTGTAACAGAGTACACTACATTTCTACATTGCAGTATTGATACTTTTACTTGAGTAAAAAAATGTAGTACTTTTTCGTTCTCAAACTTTTTATGAGTATATGAGATATGAGTAAAAGTACTCATATCTGCAAATTAATTATACTTGTGAATTTATTGATGTCTGCGATCTTAATAAAGTTCAGCAATCAATCACAATCAAATTTGTCTCATTTGTCTTTTACCTACATTTTCCATTGTGAGATGCATGCATTTATTCATTCAGACAGACAGACATTCTGAGCACGGTATAAATAGTGATATATTTTTCTTTAAAAATTATCTGATGTGTTTAAAAAAAGGAAATGTAAAATAATGTCTCCATAAGCACCTGTGACCGCTGGACAGTTGCCTCGGCAGGGTCCTGGAAAAGAGTTAGGAAGAATTAGGAATAGTAATGTGACATTGATTGGATTACTTTCAAAAAATGTATAAGGAAATGGCTTATATGGCAATAGTATTTTTTGTTATGCTATTGCATTGTAGCAAAACTTCTCACAATCACATCTCAGATATTCCATGAGTAAAATGAGTAAAAAGAGTAAATGAAAAATGAGTAAAAAGGGACATCATTCATAGCCATATCATGACATTTCCCTCATGTCACAATCAATCCAACTCTCCTATGCCAACATTTTAGTTCAGACCCTAGCCTCAATCTCCAGGCTTTTATTTTCCTTTGCGTTTTGCTCAAAAAGAAAGCCTGGACCAAGCTGTTGACATTCCTGGCATAGAAAGTGGGAGTCAACCTTTCATTTCCCCAACCAACCAGAGTGCAGTGGGCGTCGCTCCAAATGTTGTGACGCCAGGGCTCTCAATGCTGCACATTGGTGGAGGAGAAGGGGCGCATTGCGGGGCGGGGGCGGGTGCACAGATCGGTGAACCAATGGGAGCCCACGGATGCTTTCGCCAGAGATTTTGAATCCGCCCCTCTAGACCAGATATCAGACGCGCTGGGGCAGGCTAAGGAGACCCTGACTATGAAGGTTGTTCACTGAAATTCGTGGACTTTGCATGAGGATAGCTCTTCTTTGGGTGTGTGCAATAATGTGACACTTTGAATGCATGAGTAAGAATGGGTATGCATGTTGGATGGATAAAGAACTCATACATGTTTTTAGATGATGTATTGACAATGGTATGTTGTCATTGTCATGATTGTCGGAGCATGTGATGCAAGACACATTTCCATGTATTTGGACAATCATTTATAATATTATCTTCCTTCTGTCCTACCTGTTGTAAACAGCACCTGCTCAGTGATGGTCAGTGGTGGAAAAAGTACTCAAATGTTTTACTTAAGTAAAAGTATCAATACGGCAATGTAGAAATACTCTGTTACAAGTAAAAGTCCGGAATTCAAAATTCACTTGAGTAAAAGTACAAAAGTATTAGTATCCAAATGTACTTAAAGTACCAAAAGTAAAAGTACTAAAAAGTTTTAAAATAGCAGATCTATAAGCTCACAATGCGTTGTGAGCTTGCAGATCGGTTATTTTCTAATAGCCGAGGTATAAAATAGGGCTAAAGTGGTTATGTATGTTTTATAATGTAATAATTTATATATGCAAAGTAACTGGTAAGTTTTCAAATAATTGTCGTGGAGTAAAAGTACAATATTTACCTCTGAGGTGTAGTGGTGTAGAAGTAAAAGTACTGGAAACTGGAAAAACTCCAGTAAAGTAAACGTACCTCAAAATCGTACTTAAATACAGTAGCCTACAGTGCCATTGTAATTTTGCCCACAGTCAAGGCCCTCAACGGTACTATTTGTTGATAATGAATTGCAGCGGTGCACCGTGCCGTTTGAATGCTGAGCCAGGGCAATGTAGAACACAGCTCCATTGCTTGTTATCAGTGGCGTCAGTTCAGCAAAAGCTAAGGTATGGCAAGGTTAGGGTTGCCAACTCCCAGAGAATAAAATAAGGGACACCTATCCTGAAAAAGTTTTTTGGGGTCAAACCCCCCCCCCTGAAATGCATAGAAAACTATGCGTTATACCTATAACACAATACACACACAATGGTCTTACACCTGCATTAGGCTACTACTATTCATAATTATTTATTTTTTGAGACATACCCTATAGAGTCTATAGGGTATGTCTCAAAAAATAAATAATTATGAATAGTAGTAGCCTAATGCAGGTGTAAGACCATTGTGACGTTTGGAGCGAGTGTGACGCCGTCTGTTAAGGGGTCTATAGTATAGACCCCTTAACAGACGGCGTCACACTCGCTCCAAACGTCAAACTGGCTCCAAATTAAACCCATTCTGTCAGGTCGAGCTTGGACGCGCCTCACTAGCCAACACACAAGAGAGGGTTGGGGTGCGCTGACACCAGCGCACCCCGAAACAACAGGTTGAGAATTGATTGCATGAAACAATCACCTGTGCACCCTGCAGTTTCAATGTTGGTAAACAAATAATTGGTCTATAGCCATACCCAATTGACACCCCTGCTTGTTGTCCAGTTAAATAATGCAGAATTTTGGTTCGAGCAAAGTAGAAGCCCAACAAATGTCTCAGAACCCATGCATGATATTAAATGGTTGACAGTATTGGACAACATAGTACAGTCATATTTTCCAGTGCCTACCAGTCACAGCCGGTTGTCCCAGCACCCTCTTGGCACATTCGCCGGCAAAGGCGGTGACCCACACGTTGAAGTGTTCACCGCACGGCACACCGGCCACAACGCAGTTGTCGCCGGTACTGGTACAATTATATTGGTCTCCATTGTTCCCAAAAACCTCCACCAGGTAGGATTCAGCACCGGCCGCGACATCCCAGCTTGTGGTCAGATTGCCAGACCGGCAGTCTGAAGATGTCCTCACATTTGTCGGTCTACATGGAGCTAGATGAGAGAGAAATGGAGGAGGAACGGAAATGTTTATCTGAATATCCATCCTTCTATGTCAGGAGGATAACAAGCAGTGGTGGAAAAAGTACTCGCATTTTATACTTAAGTAAAAGTATCAATACTGCGATGTAGAAATACTCTGTTACAAGAAAAAGTCTGGAAATTCAAAATCTACTTGAGTAAAAGTACAAAAGTGTTGGTATCAAAATGAAAAAAAAGTTAAAGTACTAAAATGCAGATCTACAAGCTCACAACGCGTCGCAATGTGACGCGTTGTGAGCTTGTAGATCGGCTATTTTCAAATAGCCTAGGTATAAAATAGGGCTAAAGTGGTCAATGTATGTTTTATAATGTAATAATGTATATCTGCAAAGTAACTAGTAATTAAAGTTTTCAAGTAATTGTAGTGGAGTAAAAGTACAATGTTTGCCTCTGAGATGTAGTGGAGTAAAAGTAAAAGTACTGAAAATTGGAAATATTCCAGTAAAGTAAAAATACCTCAAAATTGTACTTAAGTACAGTACTTGATTAAATGTACTTAGTTACACCACTGATAACAAGTTAGGGAGTTTACTAGCTCACAACAAGTGAACTTTGTATTTGATCACCAACCCCTTAAATTAATTCATACTTACAGGCCTGTACTGTTTTAGGGGGGCTGACTTCACTGTCACACTCTGTACTTCTGGCGTATACAGTGTAATTGTAGGATAGGCCACAGTCTATGGCGAAGAAACATGACGTCTCGGTGGTCCTGCATTCAACGGTCTCCCCACTGCTGCTCAAAGATTTGGCCACGTAGAAGTTGGTGTTCTTGGTGGCCTCCCAGCTGAAGACGACCACATTACTGCCACATTCTAGGTATGCCATGTGATTATCAGGTGCACAGGGAACTATATGAACAACAGGAAGAGACAAATGAGTTACTCAGCAATTGTGTGTTCTTTGTGACCTGGGAGTTGTGGAGGATGAGTTTAATTTAGTTTTTCACTGTCCACTGTACAATGATGTAAGACATTCTTTAATTGACAAAAATCCAGGATAAGAATCTAGATTTGTTTTGGATGTCTGAATGTTGTATGTTAAGTTGGCTGTTCACTAAGTTTTTGTTTTAGTAAAATGCATAAAGAAGGCATGACAGTGGCGCTGGAGAACGATGTATCTGTAACTCACAGCCTGGACAATCAAATTATATTTTAGTTTATGTATTCTGTTTGTGGACATCTTGGTGTATGTTAATTGTGTGAGTGTCTTGTAAGCCTGTGCGGGCTGGGCACCTTGTGGTGCAGGACACTATATTAAAAATAAATCTATATAGCCTACGCAGTATGTTTGTACGGGCACGATAATAGATATATGGACCCCTCGAAGGGCAGTGCCAGAACCTGAAGATACACACAGAATAAAAATAACATAATACAATACATATGAACCTGCATTGAATGATATGCTGACTAGTGAAACCCTAAATGCTACTACAGAAGGAAGCTGGGGAGGTAGAGGGTAGAGTTTGTTCACTGATGAGCTGTACTGTGATTTCTGGTAGCAGCAAGCAAGCTATGCTGAGCATTTAAGGGTAATGTCGGTCAGATTAAATACACTGCACAGAGAGAACCATTAGGATTGTGGCCGTATGTGATTGGAGAGCATAATGAGTGTGGGCAAGGATGCATTGGTCTTGGGACGTGGTAACACGCTGTGCAACGACCTTTTTGAGCAGGAGCAGGAGCACGCACACGCATCGATTTAAAACAACCTTAAATGCACAGCTCAACCAAGTTTGCAAAGGCTCCCGACTCACGCCAGGTGAATTAACATAGGAATTTCATTTTTTTTCAATTCAATTTTATTAAAGTGTCAAATCACAACAAGTTGTCTCAAGACACTTTACATGTAGAGCAGAGACCCGACAGTCCCACCCTGAGCAAGCAATTTTGCGACAGTGGCAACGAAAAACTCCCGCTTAACTGGAAGAAACGTCAGCCAGACCCTAGGCTCTAGGGTGGCGGCCTTCTGCCTCGACCGTGTCGGGGGGAAAGAAGAGACAGAGAGGGAGAGACAGAGGAGAGACAGAAAGAATGATATATCTATATCAATTGTCCATTGTGTGATCTGTAGTGTAGCTGTTAGGCGACGTGCGCGTGACGTCTTTAAAATAGCGTCCCACCACTAACGAAATCACCAATACAACACTGAGTGTGGGACCAGTTCGAATTTTGGCCCTCTTTTTTGCACAGTTATTCTTGATCCAGTCCACAGTAGGCCAGTCCATTGTCAATATAAAAAATATGACCAAAGATTATGCCAGATATTTGTATGACAAATAGGCTACAGTACATGTCTCACTCTCAGGCTGTACGGTATCCAGTGCAAATCCCAATATGAGGAGTAAAGTCTAGCTTCAACACCGGACTACCAAACCAACTGAGACTGTTTTCACCACTGAAACCCATTGTCCGTCAGTTTATCTAATGCGGCCTACAAAGAAACTGGCTCCTTTTGTAGTCTCTTTGTCTACTTAAAACATAAATGTCTGTCGTATGAATGAGAAAATGAGACGCTGCGTGCCCGTGAATGTGTGAGCGGCAGTGGTGGAAAAAGTCCTGAAAATGTTTTACTTAGTATAAGTATCAATACTGCAATGTAAAAATACTCTGTTTCAAGTAAAAGTCCGGAATTCTAAATTTACTTGTGTAAAAGTACAAAAGTATTGGTATCAAAATGTACTTAAAGTACCAAAAGTAGAAAGTACTGATACAGAAAGTCCCATTTCACAAGTTTTCAAATGTATAAAAATCTTTTGAAAATAGCTGATCTACAAGCTCACAATGCATCGCATCGCAACACATTGTGAGCTTGTAGATCGGCTATTTTCAAATGACCGAAATGTATAAAGGGCTGAAGTGGTTAATGTATGTTTTCTACACTCAAAATCTACAAAGGAACTAAAGTTTTTAATTAATTGCAGTGGAGTAAAAAGTACGATATTTGCCTCTGAAATGTAGAGTAGTGGAGTAGAAGTAAAAGTACTGACATTTTTGAAATACTCCAGTAAAGTTAAAAATACCTCAAAATTGTACTTGAGTAAATGTACTTAGTTACTTTACACCACTGGTGAGCGGTATAGAGATGCACAGACATCTCAGTATGAGGCAGGTGATGGGAACACAACACTGAGAACAAAGCACGAATGAAAGTAAATGGAAGTGACACTGCCATGTCGACCGGCCCAAATGATTGTGTACCCCCCTGCCCACCAACAAACACACACATGTGCACGCACACACGCACGCACGCACGCACGCACGCACGCACAAGCACGCACAAGCACATCAGGTGGTGGAAAAAGTACTCAGATATTTTACTTAAGTAAAAGTATATATACTGCAATATAGAAATACCCTGTTACAAGTAAAAGTCTGGAATTCAAAATGTACTTGAGTAAAAGTACAAAAGTATTAAGTAAAAGTACTAAAATAGTAGATCTACAAGCTCACAACGTGTTGTGATGCCACGCGTTGTGAGCTTGTAGATCGGCTATTTTCAAATAGCCTATGTATAAAATAGGGCTAAAGTGGTTAATGTATGTTTTATAATATTGATAATCAATTGCAATTGATAATTGCAAAGTAACTCGTAACTAAAGTTTTCAAATAATTGTAGTGGAGTAAAAGTATAATATTTGCCTCTGAGATGTAGTGGAGTAGAAGTAAAAGTATTGAAAATTGGAAATACTCCAGTAAAGAAGAAATACCTCAAAATTGTACTTAAGTACAGTACTTGAGTACATGTACTGTACTTAGTTACTTTATTTTCACACACACACACACACACACACACACGCACGCACGCACGCACGCACGCACGCACGCACGCACGCACGCACGCACGCACGCACACACACACACACACACACACACACACACACACACACACACACACACACACACACACACACACACACACACACACACACACACACACACACGTTTTCCTTTGTGCAGTCTTCTAGGAAGAGAATTTGATATTGTTTATTTATGTTTTGGTGTCTAATAATCCCGTAAGGGATGGGTCATTTTTGACAAGACACGAAAATAAAAATTCATTCATTCATTCATTCACACAGACACAGACACAGACACAGACACACACACACACACACACACACACACACACACACACACACACACACACACACACACACACACACACACACACACACACACACACACACACACACACACACACACACCTGTGTCGAAGAGGGTGGTGGTGTGGGAGACACTCTCGCAGTCGTCGGGGATGGCTGTGACGCGGACCTGGTACTTCTCACCACACTTCAGACTGCCGATGGTACAACTAGTGGAGGCAGAGGTGCAGTTGAGTTCTGCGCCCGTACCATCGATGGCCATGGCCTTGTAGGAGTTGGCCCCAAACACCTGTCCCCAGATCACCATCACTATGCTTGTCGTACAGTTGTAGGTCACTGAGATCCAACTGACTTTGTTTATGGCTGTGAGAGATAAAAAAAACATAAACAGAGCTTAATAAAAAAGGATAATGTCTTTTTTGGTAGGAAGATGAAGATATGAGGGTGATGGCATGTCCCTTATTACAATGTGGTTCACAAATGGACTGGTTGATTCACGAGTGCATCCTGGTAAGGCAGTTGATTTATAAAACATTGACAGAAAATCTCAAAGTGCAACAAGCTTGAATGCACTTTGTGGAAATCATGCTGATAATCAGATGATCAGATCAATAAATACTCACTGTTGGTTGTGTGGTTGATGTTAGCAGGCTCGCCAGCCACCAGGAAGTTGTTGATTGATGACACTCCAACTACGTAATTGGAGCAAGGCTGGAGATCACTGATGTCCATAGTTGTAGCTGAGGTTCTTCTGACGACCGGGGCGATGCTGGAGTCATCGGTGTCACTAAGGGTCACTTGATACAACAGGACATGGACACTCACGGCAGTCCATGTGACTCTGGCTGTGCTTTTTGACGTTGCCGTAAGTTGCACATCTGTTGGTGGCTGTACCACTGTGAGGAAAGAATATGCGCTGTTAAATCTGTACATGTACAAGTCCCCGCCGTTTACAAACGTCAATGAAGTGTCATTTCTAGTTTTCCTTTATATAGTTTGCACACTGAGTTTAACTAACAGTGTATTTAGGCAACGTCTAACTACTTATGTTAATTCATTCAATGTGGCCTATAGTCATTACTACTTTCATGCTGACTTACATGTTGTGTTTGTCTTAGATCCATTCCTGGCCCCCATGCCAGCACTATTAGAGGAGTAAACATAGCATGTGTAGGTTGTGGATGGAGTTAGACCATCCACCAGTGCACTGGTGGATGTGAAGCTCTGGTTGAACAACGGTTGTGGGGCCCTAAAGAGGCTCAAAACCAAGAAGTACTCAGTCGCCCCCGTCATGTTGGACCATTCAAACTTTATGGAGGTACTGGAAATGGCTTCGGAAACGGTGAATTGGGATGCGGCCGGTACTGTAGGAAAGTAATACCAAGGATTTATAGTTAATCAGTTGTCAAGCAACTTCTCTTTCTCTTACATTTTATTTCAATGTTAATTTTGAAAGCAACTTTTCTTTGTGTACCTGTCCATGACGTATTCTTGGTCTCACACACCAACGTCCAAAAGCTTAAAGCCTTTAGTGTTACTTCATATAAATGTCCTGGCAGCAGCCCCCAGACCAGTTTATTCGTATTGGTTACTTCCACCACAACTGGAGCGATGCTTGTTGAGCCCACAACTTGGAGGTCCAATGAATAATGTGATGCACCAGTGGTAGCGTCCCATACCACTTGCAATGACGATGCTGAGGGAGATGATATTGAAGTAATGACACAACCTGGGAAAGAGAAATAAGTACATGATTAAGGATACCACAGAGTGCACATGTCATGTACAGAAAATAAAGGAAACACCTTGTAATGTTCTTGCAATTGAGCGTTTGCCAAAGTGACTTAAATACGTTGGGGTTTGTGCTCTTCTTGTAACCCACACCACTGAGACGTTATTTAGGTCCAGATCAGAAACCGAGGTTCTGCAAGAGTCTGAAGTTTGAAAGCCCTATTTTAGTCAAGAGTGGCAAAACACACAATTTGGGGATTTAGCATTGCGCAATGGGCGTTCCGGTGCAAAAGTTGCTATTTTCGGACACCAGCCTTATCCCTAAAACACCTGCACTAGCGTTACATTATGCATAGGTGTGGTTTGGGCATTACAAGACCAATCACTGTGCCAGATGCCATTGCCTTTAAGAAAAGACTGCGCAATTAAGCCATTATCCCCAATGCAATCTTACGCTCTCTCCCTCTCTGCCAGTGTTGCCAGGTCTGCTTATTATAAGCCACGTTGGGCTTATTTCTCTGTAAAGTTGCTTGTAAATAATGGTAGTTGCGGGTTGCGGTTGTGAGCTTGTACGACATATATAGGTTTGAAGTGCTCATGTGGCCTATAGTCGCTTCTTTTTGGCTTGTTTTCATAGACCTGGCTGCTTATTCCTCTCGCAAAATCTGGCAACTCTGCTCTCTGCCCATGGAAGAGAGAAGTTGCCTGGTTATAGAGAACTTTAGATTACAGCAATCTACTTGTGTTCTGGATTAATTAAACAAAAAGAGAGTACTTAGTTACTTTCCACCACTGGTCATAATGCAACATGATGAGCTGTCAGTCCTGGTTCCTCTCGGTTAATGTTACAGGATCCCTTTGTCATTTTAAACACAACAGCTAATTTCCATTAAGGAAGTTAATGAAATATGGTGTCATGGAACTCATTGGTGTCATGTATCGGTGTAATATGACTAAGAGGAGGAAACTGGCACCGATGGATAAGTCGAAACAAACGGAACAAAATATTGACACAGCCTGTGAAAGAAAGCCGATATACAGAAATGAATTAAACTGGTGGAGAAAACTGGTAACTTTCCAGCACCTGCTATTCTGTCTCCTCATTTCTCAATTGTAGCACAACATCCTGTCTCACGCCCTGTCACTTTAGCTCCTAATCCTTTTATACACGCAGGTTTTTAATAGCCTGGTAAACCCTCCCTCCAGAAATCTCATTTGTATTTTATTTCAGGAGTGAGTCTGGCCTGCAGACCTATATGGGCAATTTGGCTGTGGGCTGGAGCTGGGCGGGAGTAATGTAGCTTTGATGTCCAAGTGGCCCTTTGATGTCCAATTAAGCCACTTTAGGCTGCAGTGATTATCACCAGGAGTAATTGGTTTGTCTTTGATGTTAATGAGCAGCTTATATGAAAGGTGTATTGATTAATGACGTGTGAACCACTCGGGTTCCACCTGATTGGCCTACCCCCGCTGTCAATCACAAAACAATGAGCGAGGACGCTGATTGGCTCGGTTATTTGGTAATGCACTAGAAACGCCCATACAAGCCTTCATGCCAGACTCACTCCTGGAATCAAATGAGATTTCCGGAGGGAGGGTTTACCAGGCTAGGTTTTTAATGCCTTCCAAAAACAATTAATTATGGGTTGTTTTAGTTATTAGTTAAAGCTAATACGCCTTATATGCTTTAATATAATATAATATAATATAATATATATATATATATATATATATATATATATATATATATATATATATATATATATATATATATATATATATATATATATATATATATCATAGCAATATACATCATTGCTACAGAGCCTTTGTTCGGTCACAGGGTTCTTTCCAGCTCTTTAGTAAACAGTATAGTACATTTTCAGGTAGGTGACAACATTTAAGCCAATCAGGAGAGAGCACTGGAAATGTATTTTCTGTTTAATAAAGAGCTGGAGAGACATGGGAGACTCCTTTTACTGAACAAACACTCTATAATAATAATAATAATAATAAACTTTATTTATATAGCACCTTTCATGACATAAATGCAGCTCAAAGTGCTTTACAGGGTGAAAACAAAAAAATAAATAAAGCAGAAGTGCTTTACAGAAAAGAAGAAAAAAACACTATTCAACAAAAAGCAATGAGTGCAATCAGAATATAAAGCTATTTTAACCGAAGTATATCACTTACCCTACCTTTAAATATTTTACCAAAATCTTTTACTCAAGGGGAACAACGCCTGACGCAAGTTGATGATGTCATTTGTCCATAGGGTCCACATATATTAATATTATTTTGATGCTCATATTAATGGAAGTGGAAGTGTAGGAAGTGTTAAGTTTTTTATGTAGCTTATGCATTCCATACATTCCATAGGGCTGGACCACACATAGACAAATGCCATCATCAACTTGCGAGGGGTGTTGTCCCCCTTGGTTAAAGATTAACTATATCTAAAATAAATAAAAAATTTAAGATGTTTTTCATTTTTAAATGTTTGTTATAGAGGGCAATTCTAATGTATTAAGGCATATAGTGCTTATTAGCCAGGGATCTCTATAGCCATACAGGGGTGTATTCAATGTTTTGAAGTCAATACTTAGTGAACTTGACCTATCCCTCTGTACTTGATCTGCTCTTTTCCCCCTCTACACCAAACCTCTTTGCCGAAAATAGCAGATCGACAAGCTCAAAAAGCCTCACGCTTCGAGGCGTTGTGCTCTTGTAGATCTGCTATTTTCGGCTAATGTTCTCCTCAGAATAGGGCTGCTACTAGGGTTCAAGTTCTTAATGTAAAATGAATATCCTATCGCACGAAGATTTGGCGGCCCCCCTGTAGTAATTCTGAGGACCCCCTAGGGGTCCCGGACCCCCTGTATAGCCATATGATGTATAATACGCACCCTCTTCCCTTTGCAGCTAAGTGGCCATTCTGCAATGGAAGCTACTCTGTACTGATACGACTCAATTATTGAAATCCCAAACAGAATATATTTGGACCATGAAGCCACATTTAATGCCTTGTTTTTTCAATTACTTTTTTTCATTTATTATGCTAAATGTTTTGGGAAAATTGAAAATAAATAATACATACATTAAATTAAATAAATGAAGAAAAAAAACACGGCCCCCTCATTCATTAGAAGGACAATATCGGTCACAAATTTCACCCAATCAGGAGAAGTCTAATTTCACTTGGATTGGAAGAAAAATTGTCATCCTGACCTGAAAATGTATTTTTCTGCTCCTCGTGTGAAATACAATCTGCCACATCTACTCAAGCATCCTCTAATCATATCTGACATCATAATAAAGGCTCAATAACAGTGTTGCCAGATTTTGCGAGAGAAACAAGCGAAATTAGTTAATATACCATCAAAAAACAGTTTTAGCACTTGAACCCATATCCATCGGCTATTTGAAAATAGCACATCTAGAAAGCTTGTAGATTTTTTATTTAAAACAAAATCTTAATCGAATGTGGAATGTTTTTGAAACATTTTAAATACACAAATCTTGTGTGGGGTCCCTGGCACAAAATATGTTCAGATGGGGGTCTGTATCGATATTAATTTGGGGGTCCTTGATATGAACATTTTGAGAACCACAGGTTTAAACAACATTAGACAGCAAGGCCAAATAAGCAACTTCACTTTAGAAACAAGCCCAAAAAAGCCACAACCCGCGACTACCAATATTTACAAGTGACTTTACATAAAACAACAAGCCTGAATTTGCTTATAATAGATAGGAATAGACGGAACATTCTGCATAACTAGTACTTTTACTTTTGGACTTTTTGCTTTTAACAGAGTATTTATGCATTGCAGTATTGATACTTTTACTTAAGTAAACAATTTGAGTACTTTTTCCACCACTGTGTGTCTGTGGACCACTTCAGCCGTATATACATTTCAGCCATTTGAAAATAGCCGATCTACAAGCTCACAATGTGTGGCATCGCGACGCATTGTGATTGTGTTGTAGATCTGCTATTTTCAAAATATTTTCACACATTTTATTCATTTAAAAACTTGTGAAATGTGACACTCGAGTACTTTCTACTTTTGACATACTTTTTTTTTTTTTTAAATGTGTATTTATTGCTTTTGACCAGCACATACATGAGAATACAGTTGCCATAGGATGTCAAAAGTTTTTTTTTTTTTTTTTTTTGTGCCCTCACATACAACATTCAGACATGTAACATAAACATATATTTAACTCAAAATAAAAATAAAAAATAAAGAATAATCAATTCATATGTATTATGATTTCCCTCGCTAACCCTCCCCATGGTACATATGGAGTGTATACAAAAAAGAAAAGTAGGAATCCATTATTTTCTTCCTTTAGCATACTAACCTAGAGCTTGTCAATGTGTCGATGGCGGTGTTTGTTTTATCTGTCCTGTAACATCTTTAATTTAGTTATATATTTAATCATAGGGCTCCAAACCTGATCGAATTTTCCCGGTGATCCTCTCAGATTAAATTTAATTTTCTCCAAATTTAGGTACATCATGAGGTCTTTAAGCCATACCGATGCTTTAGGGGCCAGTGGTGATTTTCACTCCAGTAGTATCCTTCTTCTTGCTAATAAAGATATAAAGGCAAGATTCTGCTTCATACCCCTTCCAATATGATAATGATCTGGACAAATTCCAAACAACGCCATCTCTGCACCTGGTGACAGCTCTATGTTCCAAGCTTCAGCAAGATGTTTAAAAATGGCAGTCCAGTAGCCTAGTACTTTTGACATACTTTTAACTACATTTTTGGTACCAATACTTTTGTACCTTTACTGGAGTAAAAAAAATTAGTACTTTCCACAATTGAGTGTCTACGTACCTGTACCGAAGATAGATTGCAGCGATACCGGCGTAGATAGCAGCGTGGCCGACAGGGTCAGCCACAGCAGCCAGCTGCTGGTAGCCATGCCTGACCGCTGATGGGGAGAAGGAGAAGTCATCTGCACGTTCCACAGGCAGGTGTGAAGAAGGTGGAAGGCAAGGCCACATGCTTTATACTTACTGGGACGTGGGCAGGTCACAGCCAGATGCCACCATGTAAAGTGGCATGAGGCCATCTCCTGTTTCTGTAGCACGAGGCAGCTTACCCCCAAGGGACTTACACCGCAATCCAACACTCAAATCTCTTTCAAGAGACAAACACTGCAGCTACGTATTATTATCAAACTTAAGTAGCACAGCTTAACCACTCTGCTGTAGGTTGTGTGTGTGTGTGTGTGTGTGTGTGTGTGTGTGTGTGTGTGTGTGTGTGTGTGTGTGTGTGTGTGTGCGTGTGTGTGTGTGTGTGTGTGTGTGTGTGTGTGTGTGTGTGTGTGTGTGCGTGCGTGCGTGCGTGTGTGTGTGCGTGTGTGTGTGTGTGTGTGTGTGTGTGTGTTTATATAATATACAGGTATGTGTATGTATAAATATATATATGTATAGTCATATTCCTATTTCTTATGGATATTTTGATATTTCTATATTTGTTATTATTATTAATTATATAATTATTATTATTATTACTATTATTATTATTATTATTATTATTATTATTATTATTATTATTATTATTATTATTATTGTTGTTTTAGATATATCCTCTATATCTATATATTCTAAGATGGGAAGGCCACTCGACAGGCCCATCTGTTTTTTTTTGGCCTCTCCGGCACGTCTTGTTTTTATTTAGTTTTTTTTTCCTTTCCGTAAATAAATTATAGTTTTTTTCATTTTTAGTTTTTTATCGTCATTGTTTTAGAATGTGCAATAAACTAAACTAAACTAATGACAAGGCCACTGAGCTGATGATGCCACCATGGCCTGCCCTATAACTTCCTTGTTCCTTGAATTCCACACCTGTGAATGACTCGTAATAACATCATAATTTGACACACCGAATGAACTACTGCACTTTGACGATCACAAAGAGAACTTATAGCAATCGGTTCAGAATTGTGAATTCGGTTCAGCAAATATCCTTGTGGCACAAAAAAGTTTGAGAAAGACTGATTTAGAAGGCATTTGTAGAATCGGCGTCAGGTCTTAATGGGATTAATGTAACTGAACGGCGTAGTGGTTACTTAGGAGCCGGGGTGTGTGTGTGTGTGGGGGGGTTAACTATGTCACGAGTGTTGTATGTCTATCCAATTCCGTGGGATACCATGGATGCATGGATTCCACAATAAGCACATGAACGCCCCAAAGCTATAAATTACACTAGATATTTAGTGATGGAACAACATTACATTTATCCTTGCAAAAAGTATTTGTTTCCTTGTCATACGACCTCCATTATTATCTCTTCCTCATATTTCACTATTTTGGCATCACGTTGTTGTGGCAAATGTAGTTTCCTTGTCATCCAAACTTGTCAGAATCACTAGTTTTTCTTCCTCATAACTTCACTAATCCCATTTAAATGATTTTATATGCCTGGATGGATAACAAAGAAGTTATTTTTCTTCTTTTTCCCCCCCAGTTTACAGTATGTAGCCCATGGTGACATCGATCAATTCTGGATTAAAAGCTTCTAATATATTAACAATTCCCCAAAATGTGCATTGCAATTTTCTTCTATAAATCTCACACTACTAGGGCAGCCGGCGGTTCCGCGCGCTGCGCAAGGTGCCCCTTTTTTTTTTACTTGAGCACCAGCCCCTCAAAATGTCTGTGCACGCCACTGGTTCTCAGACATTTTAATGTCATTGACCAAATGGTCAATGTGTACAAATGGAACCAAATGGGCCGTCACAGGTCCATTTGGTTCCATTTGTACACTCTCAGAGTTACACACCCGTAAAGGGGCCATTGTGGAACCCCCTCAAGGGACCATGAGGGTCGCTGGTGTCTGGACCACACTTTGAGACCCTCTGGTGTAGCAGAGTGTTTCCAAGGGCACAATATCAGCACCCTGACTCTGTTTGACCAGAATGGAACGGAGCCTTCATTAGTATCATTGGTAACACTGAAGGAAATAAGGAAGAGGCACAATTTCTTTCCACTATGGCTGCTGTGCATAGAGCCTATTTTCTTTGTTATAAAAAAGTTATTAAAGAAAGTTAAGTTGAGGTTATTTGACCCCTGCATCTTCCTATATGCTTTTCAGATGGGGGGGTCCATGGACAAACACATAGTTCAAAACAACAGCATTACAAGATTTCCCCCTTAATGAAGACCCCATCATGTTCTTCTTATACACCTATGATCTGTTTGAATGAAGCCCCTCAATCATAAAACATTGTATTGTTGCTGTCGGGCAGAAACGTTCGGTTACGTTGTAACCTTTGTTCTCTGTTGGGTGGAGACTATCTCTCCACCCAACATATTTCCTATGTATGGGTGAATGACCCCACCTCGCTTAAAACGTGGATATTTCTTAAAGACACACCAGTCCTACATGGCACACACGGCTATATAAGGCCCAGGTGTGCGTGATTACACTGGTTTTACTTTGATCGACACCACTGCCGAGCGACAGCGAGGTGGAGAGATACGTAACCGAACGTATCTCTCCACCCAACATATTTCATATGTATGGGGAGCTCTGTAAGACACCTCGTGAGGCTTTCCATGCATGAGACTGGTCAGGGACCAGCTTGGGTCTCGATGGAACTTAAATCTGATTTGTCAATCCCACTGGTTTCTGCCTTGAGCTGTCCTTTGCCCTTTGGCTCCGCCCTACAGGGTGTAAATCCGGTGGTTAAACACACTATTAAAATTTGGTTCCAATTCAGGTAACATTTTGGCCTCAACAAGGCAGGCACGGTCCTTCCATTGGTTGGCAATCACCTGTTCCCCCCATCACAGAACGATGCGTCATGCAGCTTTTAAGATTTGGCATAGATCTGGCTTGGTTTATTTCGAAGACCTCTTCATTGAGGGTTCATTTGCCTCATTTGCAATGTTACAGCAGGACAATGACATTCCGAAAACCCACTTCTTTAGATACCTGCAAGGCCGTGATCATGACACACTTGGGCTAAAACACAAAGCGTTTTTTTGGGAAGGCAAACAAAGTATAAAAGGATTAGGGGCTAAAATGACACAGGGTGTGAGACGGGATGTTTTTCTCCACCAGTTTAATTCATTTCTGTATCGGCTTTCTTTCACAGGCCTATCTATTCTATTTCTATTTGTTTTGTTTGTTTCGACTTACTGTAACTATCGGTGCCAGTTTCCTCCTCTTAGTCATATTACACTGATACATAACACCAATGAGTTAGAGATACAATGTGTTCTTAATATCTGTGACCCCTAAACCACACCATAAAATCCTCAGTGTTTATTTAACTCTCAGAGTGTACAAATGGAACCAAATGGACCCGTAAGGGTCTCTTAAGCTTCTCACAACATGGAGTATGGGTTCAGTGTGGGCGTATTGCCTCTGAATGTGATGATGGCTCATTTGATGCTTTGGATTGCGACGGTGACAGGCTTAAATTGTTTTGTTCCAGGGACCCTCCAGAAGCAAAGATTTGAGTTAAAATGTTCGCTTTGAAATATATATCGATGGCCAAAATGCAAAACCTCCTATGTGCAAATTTCATGATTTTCGGATTTCACTGTGGATGAGGACTATAGGCTATGCTGCACATGCTCAGTCTGTCTGCAAGATAGTCCCGCCCCTCATTTTGTCAGAAAAAGTCATTTGACTAAAACCTCCTATCTTGTTCAGTGCCAATTAGTGCTAAAATGTTGAAGCGCAAAGCCTCTTATCTGCACCAGAACTAGTTGAGCAGCAGACAGAGCTGAAACTTGGGAATTTTATGTTATGTAGACCGTCTAAATGTCTTCATTATTCTAATGATAAATTAGCCAAGATTTACCCTGGCTTTGAGGCTGGGTGTCCGAGATGTCAGCACAGACCAGCCACGCTGGGTCACATGTTTTGGTCGTGCAACTCATTAGTCAGATTGTGGGAGGGGATTTTTGAAGCGATTTCTTATATAGGTGGTGGAGTGGTGGATCCCTGCCCGGTGATTGCCGTCTTTGGGGTGTCTCCAATCGGGGAACGGCTCACGGGTCTCCAAGCAAATGCTGTAGCATTCACTACGCTGATGGCTCGCAGGCTGATACTTAGACAATGGAAATCAGAGAAACCTCCCTCATTCCAACAGTGGGTCAAAGAGGTACTCTCTATGATACCTTTGGAGAAATTGAGATATAATCGTAGTGGCTCCAAAGATAGATACATTAAAACCTGGACCCCTTTTATAGAATTTGTTGAAAACAAACTGTACCTTTCACTTGAATACACACTCCCTTGTATAACTGACAACGCCCAACAAATCTGACTCTGTCGGCTTCTGGCTGGAGGCCTACAAGATATAGACGGTTGGATACGAAATATATATTTTCTCATTTTATTTTAATTCATTGCTCTTAACAATGGAACTGTCTAACTTGACCTGAAAGGAACAACATATTCTGTCAACAGTTAAACTGTTTGGTTTGTCTGTCAATTTGTTTGTCTGTCTTGTCTTTCTCTTTATTGTCAAGTGATTATTATCATTATTTATTCATTTTTTGTCTTGTCATTTGTCTTGTTATGACCTTGGTGGGAGGGTGGGGGATTGGGGGAATAAGATGTCGTACATAATGTCATATGCTTGTATTTTGTCTGCAATATATGGAAAAATAAAAACAAAGTGTTAAAAAAATAAATAAAAAAAAGACACCTCGTGAGGAAGCCAACGCCAGTTGCTGTTATCTCTCCTGATTGGGTGAAATTTGTGACCGATTGTCCTTCTAATGGGGACCGTGTTTTTTTCTTCATTTAATTGAGTCGTATCAGTACAGAGTAGCTTCCATTGCAGAATGGCCACTTAGCTGCAAAGGGGAGAGGGTGCGTATTATACATCATATGGCTATTACAGAGCATGGGTCTTCAACAGGGGGTCCGGGACCCCTATGGGGTCCTCAGAGTTACTACAGGGGGGCCGCCAAATCTTCGTGTGATAGGATATTCATTTTACATTAAGAACTTGAACCCTATAGCAGCCCTATTCTGAGGAGAACATTAGCCGAAAATAGCAGATCTACAAGAGCACAACGCCTCGAAGCGTGAGGCTTTTTGAGCTTGTCGATCTGCTATTTTCGGCAAAGAGGTTTGGTGTAGAGGGGAAAAAAGAGCAGATAAAGTACAGAGGCAAAGGTCAAGTTTACTAAGTATTGATGGTTTAAGTGGTTAAATGTCTGAAAATACACATGAACACAAATCCAACATGGACTGATAATGCTATGAACATTTTTAATTAGGGTCCCTGCTTCATCTCTCTCTCAGCTAGGGGGTTCTTGGGCTGAAAAAACATTGAAGACCCCTGTATATGGCTATTATAGAGATCCATGGCTAATAAGCACTATATGCCTTAATACATTATAATTGCCCTCTATAACAATCATTTAAAATGTTTCATTTATTTTAGAAAGAGTTCATCTTTAACCAAGGGGGACAACACCCGTCGCAAGTTGACGTCATTTGTCCATGTGTGGTCCAGCCCTATGGCATGTATGGAATAAGATTACAAGAAAACCACATGTTGTCTGATTGTCACGGACACATCAAGGATTTAAAAAAAAAACACAACAAAGGTATGCCGGTATACTAATGGTACAAGGAATAAAACTCTACTTGAGAGTCAAAACAGAAATATGCACATGATGATGAGTGATTAACGAATGGCATGCCAGGATTGTAATTGAATGCAGTGTCACAATAGTTTTTATGCGAAGGCACCTGACTTTGATCAGAGGTAAGCAAAACTTTTTTTTTTTCTTTTTTTCTTTTTTTCTTAGGTTGGAGGTCTGATGGGGATAGCGGGCCCCCAGGCTTGTGGATCAAGGGTTTCCATGGATTATGATTGTGGAGCGTTATTACGGGGCCAGAGCTCATCTCTGGACCTGTTTTAATATTGTCTGTATTCTTCTGTTTCCGCCACTTTTCGCAGTTCTGGGTGAACCGTGCTGTCGCTTTTTACGAAACTCGGCCATATGGTAGATGTACAACTCATGCCCTGTTTGACCTACAGCCATAAAACTTCAATACACACATGCGTCTACTCATGATGAACAACTTTAACCCTCTGACTTTTGACCTCTGACCTTTAGATCTCCCACGATTTTGAATTATATGAAAAGCAGCTAAAATCTATCTCCTCCTGGGATTTTTGAGCAATCTGCACGAAACATTTTACACATGAACTTTGGACCTATGCCGACAAACCTGTGCAAAAGATTTTCCATAAGTGAAAAAATGAAGCTTTAATGAGCCAATGAATATTGCAGTTTTATGACAATTATTCATCTGCCCCTAACACATACATGCAGACTCACATTTCTTTGAAACTTTGCGTTAATGTTGAGGGTCACACTGGTTGCTTGTTTCTCTACCTGGCAACACCAAGTTGCCAGGTTCTGGGAGAGAAACAAGCAACTAGCGTTCGCTCGTTCGGCATTAGCGGTAGCCTCTCAGGAACTTTCAGCGCATGTTTGACTATCATGAGACTCCACAATGAGTAGTAGTAGAGAAAAAAATAACTTTGCATCGGTTATAATAGACGAATTTCCCTAAGCCACGCGCTCCCATTATGGCAACGGAGGGGGTTGAAAAAATGACGACAGGGGAATCTCTGAAAAAAAACAACGCCACTTTTTACGTCGGTAGGTGAGTAACGACACATCAAAGATAACACTTAAAATGTCCGGATTTCTCCTTTAAAGGGGTAGTTCACCCCCCAAATAACTTTTCTTCTATTGATTACTCACCCCATGGAGCCTTGAATTCATGGATATTTATTTGTTTTTGTCGCATTCCTTCCTTTATTATTTGATTATAATAAATTTAGCCCCATTGATTCCGGTAGGAGACACAAATGCATTTGTGTCTCCTACCGGAATCAATGGGGACACATTTATTATAATCAAATTATTGGCTTAGGAATGTGACAAAAACAAAAAAATATCTATGATTTCAAGGCTCCAGATGGTCAGTAATCAATAGAAAAAAAGTTATTTTGGGGGTGAACTACCCCTTTAATGGCAATAGGTTGAGACGTCCAATCAATCCATTCTGCTTCCATCTCTCTCTCTCTTCAATCTATTCCGTTTCCTTGTCTCTCACTCCGCCCTTAGATTGTCCGCAATTTTAAGCAGTTTGAAAAACACTTAAACCCAGGATTTTTCAGCTATTTGCGTGAAACTGTATCATCTGTCTGATCTCTTTTTTCACAGATTTTATCTGTTGGTCCAATGGCTTCTCCCTTAAGTGAGTGCCACACGACCGCAAGGTTGCCGGTTCAAGCCTCACTTGATGCAGACTCATTTAAGTTGAATTGCAAAAAACATGACTGTATCAATGAATACATGTGCAAACGGTAAAGATAACATGAAATGCTTATTTGAGAGTATGTTTTTTCAATGTATGACGTACTTCATTGTGAAAATAGCCGATCTACAATCTCACAACTTTTCAGATAGCAACGTGTTTCTGAGCTTGTAGATCAGCTACTTTCACCAGGGGCTTGGTTCATGACAGAAGGCAAAAATGTATGATCTTCAACAGACAACTTCAGCCTGGACGAAGCTGTAGCACTACAGGTCGTGTCTCAGCCTGTGAGTCCGAAGGTCGAGCGTTCGATTCCTGTCAATAGCAATAGGTTGAGGTGTCCATGTGTGAGGTTCTTAACCTGGGATTACCCCCCTGCGTCCTATGTATGTCCACCTCAGCTGGGTCGAGCTTAAAAGTAATTTCACCTGTTGGAATCATTTGCTTTGTCTCAATTTCAATCTATTCCGTTTCCATGTCTTATTGTGCTATTATTGCACTTTGCTTTTTGTCTGTCTGTCTCTCTGTCTCTGTGTCTCTCACTCTGTGTCTCTGTGTCTCTCTGTCTCTGTCTCTGTGTCTCTCTGTCTCTCTGTCTCTCTGTCTCTGTGTCTCTCTGTCTCTCTGTCTCTGTGTCTCTCTGTCTCTCTGTCTCTGTGTCTCTCTGTCTCTGTGTCTCTGTCTCTCTGTCTCTGTGTCCCTGTCTGTCTGTCTGTCTCTCACTCTGTGTCTCACTCTGTCTGTCTGTCTGTCTGTCTGTGTCTCACTCTGTCTGTCTGTCTGTCTGTCTGTCTGTCTGTCTGTCTGTCTGTCTGTCTGTCTGTCTGTCTGTCTGTCTGTCTGTCTGTCTGTCTGTCTGTCTGTCTGTCTGTCTGTCTGTCTGTCTGTCTGTCTCTCACTCTGTCTGTCTGTCTCTCTGTGTCTCTGTCTGTCTGTCTGTCTCTCTGTCTCTCTGTCTCTCTGTCTGTCTGTCTCTCTGTCTCTCTGTCTCTCTGTCTCTGTCTCTGTGTCTCTGTCTGTCTCTCACTCTGTGTCTCTGTCTGTCTCTCACTCTGTGTCTCTGTCTGTCTCTCACTCTGTGTCTCTGTCTGTCTCTCACTCTGTGTCTCTGTCTGTCTGTCTGTCTCTCACTCTGTGTCTGTCTCTCACTCTGTGTCTGTCTGTCTGTCTGTCTGTCTGTCTGTCTGTCTGTCTGTCTGTCTGTCTGTCTGTCTGTCTGTCTGTCTGTCTGTCTGTCTGTCTGTCTGTCTGTCTGTCTGTCTGTCTGTCTGTCTCTCACTCTGTCTCTGTGTCTCTCTGTCTCTGTGTGTCTCTCTGTCTCTCTGTCTCTCTGTCTCTGTGTCTATGTCTGTCTGTCTGTCTGTCTCTCACTCTGTGTCTCTGTCTGTCTGTCTGTCTCTCACTCTGTGTCTCACTCTGTCTGTCTGTCTGTCTCTCACTCTGTCTGTCTGTCTGTCTGTCTGTCTGTCTGTCTGTCTGTCTGTCTGTCTGTCTCTCACTCTGTGTCTCTGTCTGTCTGTCTCTCTGTCTCTGTCTCTGTCTCTGTGTCTCTGTCTGTCTCTCACTCTGTGTCTCTGTCTGTCTGTCTGTCTCTCACTCTGTGTCTCTGTCTGTCTGTCTGTCTGTCTCTCACTCTGTCTCTGTGTCTCTCTGTCTCTGTGTCTCTCTGTCTCTGTGTCTCTGTCTCTCTGTCTCTGTGTCTTTGTGTCTCTCTGTCTCTGTGTCTCTGTCTCTCTGTCTCTGTGTCTCTGTGTCTCTGTGTCTCTGTGTCTCTCTGTCTCTCTGTCTCTGTGTCTCTGTGTCTCTGTGTCTCTCTGTCTCTGTGTCTCTCTGTCTGTCTGTCTCTGTGTCTCTCTGTCTCTCTGTCTCTGTGTCTCCGTGTCTCTGTCTGTCTCTCACTCTGTGTCTCTGTCTGTCTGTCTGTCTCTCACTCTGTGTCTCACTCTGTCTGTCTGTCTGTCTGTCTGTCTGTCTGTCTGTCTGTCTGTCTGTCTGTCTGTCTGTCTCTCACTCTGTCTGTCTGTCTGTCTGTCTGTCTGTCTGTCTGTCTGTCTGTCTGTCTGTCTGTCTGTCTGTCTGTCTGTCTGTCTGTCTCTCACTCTGTGTCTCACTCTGTCTGTCTGTCTGTCTGTCTCTCACTCTGTCTGTCTGTCTGTCTGTCTGTCTGTCTGTCTGTCTGTCTGTCTGTCTGTCTGTCTCTCACTCTGTGTCTCTGTCTGTCTCTCTGTCTCTGTGTCTCTGTCTGTCTCTCACTCTGTGTCTCTGTCTGTCTGTCTGTCTCTCACTCTGTGTCTCTGTCTGTCTGTCTGTCTGTCTGTCTGTCTGTCTCTCACTCTGTCTCTGTGTCTCTCTGTCTCTGTGTCTCTCTGTCTCTGTCTCTCTGTCTCTCTGTCTCTCTGTCTCTGTGTCTCTCTGTCTCTGTCTCTGCCTCTGTGTCTCTGTGTCTCTGTGTCTCTCTGTCTCTCTGTCTCTGTGTCTCTGTGTCTCTGTGTCTCTCTGTCTCTCTGTCTCTGTGTCTCTGTGTCTCTGTGTCTCTCTGTCTCTCTGTCTCTGTGTCTCCGTGTCTCTGTCTGTCTCTCACTCTGTGTCTCTGTCTGTCTGTCTGTCTCTCACTCTGTGTCTCACTCTGTCTGTCTGTCTGTCTGTCTGTCTGTCTGTCTGTCTGTCTCTCACTCTGTCTGTCTGTCTGTCTGTCTGTCTGTCTGTCTGTCTGTCTGTCTGTCTGTCTGTCTGTCTGTCTGTCTGTCTGTCTGTCTGTCTGTCTGTCTGTCTGTCTGTCTGTCTGTCTGTCTGTCTGTCTCTCTCACTCTGTCTGTCTGTCTGTCTGTCTGTCTGTCTGTCTGTCTGTCTGTCTGTCTGTCTGTCTGTCTGTCTGTCTGTCTGTCTGTCTCTCACTCTGTGTCTCTGTCTGTCTGTCTCTCTGTCTCTGTCTCTGTGTCTCTGTCTGTCTCTCACTCTGTGTCTCTGTCTGTCTGTCTGTCTCTCACTCTGTGTCTCTGTCTGTCTGTCTGTCTGTCTGTCTGTCTGTCTCTCACTCTGTGTCTCTGTCTGTCTGTCTCTCTCTCTGTGTCTCTGTCTGTCTCTCACTCTGTGTCTCTGTCTGTCTGTCTGTCTCTCACTCTGTGTCTCTGTCTGTCTGTCTGTCTGTCTGTCTGTCTGTCTGTCTGTCTGTCTGTCTGTCTGTCTGTCTGTCTGTCTGTCTGTCTGTCTGTCTGTCTGTCTGTCTGTCTGTCTGTCTGTCCGTCCGTCTGTCTGTCTCTCACTCTGTCTCTGTGTCTCTGTGTCTCTCTGTCTCTCTGTCTCTGTGTCTCTCTGTCTCTCTGTCTCTCTGTCTCTCTGTCTCTCTGTCTCTGTGTCTCTGTGTCTCTCTGTCTCTGTGTCTCTGTGTCTCTCTGTCTCTGTGTCTCTGTGTCTCTCTGTCTCTGTGTCTCTGTGTCTCTCTGTCTCTGTCTCTCTGTCTCTGTGTCTCTGTGTCTCTGTCTGTCTCTCACTCTGTGTCTCTGTGTCTCTGTCTGTCTCTCACTCTGTGTCTCTGTCTGTCTGTCTGTCTCTCACTCTGTGTCTCTGTCTGTCTGTCTGTCTGTCTGTCTGTCTGTCTGTCTGTCTGTCTGTCTGTCTGTCTGTCTGTCTGTCTGTCTGTCTGTCTGTCTGTCTGTCTGTCTGTCTGTCTGTCTGTCTGTCTGTCTGTCTGTCCGTCCGTCTGTCTGTCTCTCACTCTGTCTCTGTGTCTCTGTGTCTCTCTGTCTCTCTGTCTCTGTGTCTCTCTGTCTCTCTGTCTCTCTGTCTCTCTGTCTCTGTGTCTCTGTGTCTCTCTGTCTCTGTGTCTCTCTGTCTCTGTGTCTCTGTGTCTCTCTGTCTCTGTGTCTCTCTGTCTCTGTCTCTCTGTCTCTCTGTCTCTCTGTCTCTGTGTCTCTGTGTCTCTGTCTGTCTCTCACTCTGTGTCTCTGTGTCTCTGTCTGTCTGTCTCTCACTCTGTGTCTCTGTCTGTCTGTCTGTCTCTCAATCTGTGTCTCACTCTGTCTCTCACTCTGTGTCTCTGTGTCTCTGTCTGTCTCTCACTCTGTGTCTCTGTGTCTCTGTCTGTCTCTCACTCTGTGTCTCTGTGTCTCTGTCTGTCTCTCACTCTGTGTCTCTGTGTCTCTGTCTGTCTCTCACTCTGTGTCTCTGTGTCTCTGTCTGTCTCTCACTCTGTGTCTCTGTCTGTCTCTCACTCTGTGTCTCTGTCTGTCTCTCACTCTGTGTCTCTGTGTCTCTGTCTGTCTCTCACTCTGTGTCTCTGTCTGTCTCTCACTCTGTGTCTCTGTCTGTCTCTCACTCTGTGTCTCTGTCTGTCTCTCACTCTGTGTCTCTGTCTGTCTGTCTGTCTGTCTCTCACTCTGTGTCTCACTCTGTCTGTCTCTCACTCTGTCTGTCTGTCTGTCTGTCTGTCTGTCTGTCTGTCTCTCACTCTGTGTCTCTGTCTGTCTGTCTCTGTGTCTCTGTCTGTCTCTCACTCTGTGTCTCTGTCTGTCTGTCTGTCTCTCACTCTGTGTCTCTGTCTGTCTGTCTGTCTCTCACTCTGTCTCTGTGTCTCTCTGTCTCTGTGTCTCTGTGTCTCTCTGTCTCTCTGTCTCTCTGTCTCTGTGTCTCTCTGTCTCTGTGTCTCTGTGTCTCTCTGTCTCTCTGTCTCTCTGTCTCTCTGTCTCTGTGTCTCTGTGTCTCCGTGTCTCTGTCTGTCTCTCACTCCGTGTCTCTGTCTGTCTGTCTGTCTCTCACTCTGTGTCTCACTCTGTCTGTCTGTCTCTCACTCTGTCTGTCTGTCTGTCTGTCTGTCTGTCTGTCTGTCTGTCTGTCTCTCACTCTGTCTGTCTGTCTGTCTGTCTGTCTGTCTGTCTCTCACTCTTTCTGTCTGTCTGTCTGTCTGTCTCTCACTCTGTGTCTCTGTCTGTCTGTCTGTCTGTCTCTCTGTCTCTGTCTCTGTGTCTCTGTCTGTCTCTCACTCTGTGTCTCTGTTTGTCTGTCTGTCTCTCACTCTGTGTCTCTGTCTGTCTGTCTGTCTGTCTGTCTGTCTGTCTGTCTGTCTGTCTGTCTGTCTGTCTGTCTGTCTCTCACTCTGTCTCTGTGTCTCTCTGTCTCTGTGTCTCTGTGTCTCTGTGTCTCTCTGTCTCTCTGTCTCTGTGTTTCTGTGTCTCTCTGTCTCTGTGTCTCTGTGTCTCTCTGTCTCTGTGTCTCTCTGTGTCTCTGTGTCTCTCTGTCTCTCTGTCTCTCTGTCTCTGTGTCTCTGTCTGTCTCTCACTCTGTGTCTCTGTGTCTCTGTCTGTCTCTCACTCTGTGTCTCTGTCTGTCTGTCTGTCTGTCTCTCACTCTGTGTCTCACTCTGTCTCTCACTCTGTGTCTCTGTGTCTCTGTCTGTCTCTCACTCTGTGTCTCTGTGTCTCTGTCTGTCTCTCACTCTGTGTCTCTGTCTGTCTCTCACTCTGTGTCTCTGTGTCTCTGTCTGTCTCTCACTCTGTGTCTCTGTCTGTCTCTCACTCTGTGTCTCTGTCTGTCTCTCA